>NW_021579265.1:115555-209349 GCF_001605985.2 Dendrobium catenatum
GCAATGCCCACATGAATCCATAAGCATGTCATCTAAGTAGTCCTGCATCAATTTAATTTGTATCATGTTATGAAAATAGGAGAAGAATTCACTTCCTCCTAGGTTTAAAATTTCTAAACTGCTTCTTGATTGTGGTGTCATTGATGCCGAATGTTTTGATGAGGTCATTCCGTATTGCAAAGAAGGATAAGGGGTAAGAACGAAAAAAAAGATTACTAGAAAATAAGAAGAAGAATGCCGGGACGAACACTGACCAAAAGAGAATCGCATGAGAAACATAGAAGAGATGACCTGAAAAGAATCTGTTAGAGAGAGCGGCCTAAAGGAAATAGGGTTCAAAAAACTAGTTTCTGTTATCCTGAAGAATTTCTTAATTGATATTTCTTCTATTAAAATAAGTACTTCATCTGCAATATATACTAAAAAAATGTCATAAAGGAAATAACTAATTAGCTTAATTCTTTCTATAATTCAGAAAAATCAATCATGCACAACTAATAGATTAGAACAATTTCGGAACAAAATTACAAACAATTTTCAAACAACAATTAAAACAAATGAGTGGATCAATTGCGTAGGCTAAATCACATGCTCCGAGTTTGAACTATCAAGATAATTAAGAAAATAGAAGCAATACATGATAGTAGTTTTCAAGTTAAATCCCTAATCTAACAACGAGGCGTAGGATGCATAGAAGATTACACCAATTCCTACAAATGACTAGGCTTGGCAAGAGCAATTGAAGGCGCTTTCGTGATTACAATCACCCAATGAGAATTTAGATTTAGAAGAAATAAAATGCAAGTGAAAAGGAGAACCTTTGCTTAAGGAGACGCGGCGATCCTCCAATCGATGCCTTCGAGATGCTCGTCAATAGATCCCGTCATTCATTGGTGCTTGGAAATAAAATCTCTGTGGTACAAAGGTACAACTCTCAAGTAGCGGCGAAGAGTGAGCTCCAAGTTTCCTTCCAAAATCTGAATTTGACCATTTCAAAAATCTGAAATAATTCTGAATTTATCTCAGAAATCTGAGAGGAATTCTCAGTTTGGGTGTAGAGGGAAGATGAACTTGAAGTAGTGAGGGATAAGGAATTAGTCCACTAGGGAACCAAAGGTGGAGAGGGGATTTGAGAGAGAGAGATGGCAATGGAGAGGGGCAGCGGGCTGATGGAGGCGTGAAGTTTGAATTCCCTAAATTGATTAATTGATCCAGGAAATAAATGCAAGCATGAGGTGATTGAGGAATTCGGCCAAGGGGGATATTGGGGATTTTGAAATATTTCCTAAGAGAGGTGTTGGTGTTACGAAATAATTTGAAAGGGAATTAATGGAGGAGAGCATGGGGCCGGTGGCATGCTTAGGTGAGGGCTTGATTGAGGAGAACAATTAAGGCTTCCTAATTTAGGATTTAGAATTAGGAAATAGTTAATTTAAATCCTCTTGAATTTAAAATCCAAAATAGATTTAAATCACATACTTTCCTAAAATAGAAGAGCTAATTTAGGAAACAATTTGAATTCAAATTTTCTTTGGTGAATTTGAATTTCAAATTACCCTAATTAATCCCACCCTTGAATTAGGAAATACCATAAAGAGGCAAAGGGATGGGAGGCCGGCGGCTAATGCAATGGGACGGCGGCATGGGCTATGGCCAGCGGTTATGGGCTGTGGCCGGCGGCAAAGGGGCTTCGGCAAGGTGAGTTTGTGGTGTTTTGGGAAGGGAAATGGTAGGGGCTATGGCCGGCGGTGGGAAGTGGAAGGAGGAAGATGTGCGTGGGGGAGGTGATGACAAGATAAAGAAAAGAAAATAAGAAAAACCACGAACCCGGCCGTCTCCAAGGTTGGTGGGTGATGCGCTAATCTCCCTCTCCAAGGGATCTCTCCAAAGCTCTCCAAGAACTCTCAAAGGCTCTCACAACACAAGTGTACAAAGAAATTTCAATAATCATTCATTCGCTTGAAAATAAAATAAAGGGGCTTTAAATAGCCTCATACACAAGACTCTAACTGACATGACACAATTGCCCTTAGGCTTACACATGACCATTCTCATACAAAGGGGTACAAAGGGAAATAAAATAAATATTCATAAGCAAATAATAAAATGCATGAAAACAAAATACATCGACTCAAAAATATAACGACTCGATCGTAGCTGTAGATCGGCGGCCACGTCGCTGGTAATCTCTCCATGATAATCTGATGTCCCCATCATAAATGGTCATAATTATTTGCAGTGGTCACAATCTATGTTGTTCATTTGTGATAAGGGAAATGATATGTACCTCTTGGAAGCACCAGCCATGCTAGAGTACATATAGAGGTTTCAGAAAGTGGAAGATTGAAAAATTCTAATGTATTTGCTGTAAAAATTGTTTAGTCAAGTTGGCAATGGTAGCATTATTGGGACAAGTTTGGTTGCTTAAATAGATTCACATACTATCTTCACTACTAAAGGAGGAGAAATGAGGTCGTGGATAGTTAACCCTGGTACTTCTAATCACATGATAAGAGATGCTACCCTTCTCCAAAATTACAAGCCAAGTAGTGGTCAATTGTCCGTCTGCATTGCTAATGGTTCAAATTTTAAAATTGTTGGAACATGTTCCATTGAACTTATTAAAGAGTTGTATTTCAACTATGTCCTCCATGTTCCAAACTCAGATTGTGGCCTTTCATCCATTAGCAAATTGGCTCATGACTATCAATATGTTACTAAATTTTATCCAAACTAGTGTGTTTTTTAGGACTTGAAATCGGGGGATGATGATTGGCAAAGCTAAATAGTGCTCTGGGCTCTATCTCCTCCCATGAGAGAAATTCTAAACCAACTTTCTCAAGCAAGTTGCATCCAATCTTAGAGTTTATTAGAATCTTTCAATTTTATGTCCAATTCCAATGTCCACAAAGATAGTTAAATTATATTGTTACACTATCATCTTGGTCATCCCAACTTTGTGTATCTTTCAAAAGTATTTCTCAAATTATTTATCAGTAAGAGTCCAATATCTTTTCAAATCATACTCAAACAATATATCCTTAAATATCATACAAACATTCATTTGTCTTTTCTTTGATCCATAATTAAGTAAATGCATCATCATATTATGAATTTAATTGAAATCACTCATTTATTTTATCCTTGATTGTGTGTTTTCTCTTTACTTTTCCCCATGGTTCCCGTTATCTCATAAGCTATAGCTATGCAGTTCTCTAGATAATCCAAAATCTCCAGACTTACAAGACTCCTTGGAATTCCTCCATCTATATTTCCTTCTGGGATTTATCTTCCAATTAAATTTCCTCATATTCTCTCCCTATAAACCTATGTCAATCTTAAAAATAAAAAACTCGTTTAATCCTCTCACAATTAGGAGTTGAACTTTAGGGAGAAATCAAACAATTCAAGAGAGGAAGAATTGGACCACTAAGTACCACCCCATCATCAAGACCTCCATCAATAATGCTTAAAGATCTTTTTGGATCAGCCTTAGCATCGAAAGCAGATAAGAATTTTATCTACCCCACACTCTTAACTGTTCAAAAGTGTCCTAAAGATTCAAACAACTCTATTTTTCAATCTAGATAATATAAAGTTCAGCGGTGCATTAAAGTTCAAGACATGGTCAAAGAATTTGGTTCATTAATTTACAAAACAATTTCAAAAAAGTTCCTTGATAACTGACCACCCAATACTTCAATATGAAATGAATTCTTTAAGATGCAACAATCATTGGAATAAAGCATGATCATGAAAATATTCGTAATATAAGGAACTATTAAAAGAGAATGCTGCTAGTCTCCCACAAATAATTACCAAACTTTCAAGAGCATTCTTGAGCACACTTTGAATTGCCAGGCAATAAAAACAAAGTAGTTTAGCAAATAAAAGCACTTGACATGCAAAGATACTCAATTAAATGAAAGAAACGTTATATAGAAAAATTATGATTCTCGCATTTTATCATCCTGTGGATACTATGTGCAATATTAATATGACGGTATACATTTTGCAGTTAATTTTGATAAAAAAAGGAGGACGGGTGACCTATTCAGGACCATTAGGTCAAAATTCACAGAAAGTCATCGAATATTTTGAGGTATGATTACAACTGTAAAGTTCAATAGTCAATTCTTTTACAAACGCCTAGAACAATTTCATTAAGACTTGAAAAATAATTTTAAGAACACCACTGTTGCATTTATTGATATGAGAACTCATCTACATGGAAACAAAATTTTCAGTCGCTATGTTTTGGCCCATCAATGATTTCAAGCTCCAGAGGTAATTATATTAGTTAAAATTCTTTCAGAAAAAAAGGTAAAATGTACAATCTAATTTGCAGAGAATCTTGTTGACTAGAAAATAAAATGAATACAGAATGTGACATAAAACGGGAATACAGAAAGAATAAACAGCAAAAGGAACATAACAAGTAAAGACGATAAAAGATAATCTAGTACTTCCATGGTACATGACTTGCAGAGGCTTTGCAGTAGATAATTTAACAGATATTTTGGCTAACCAACAAAGAAACGAATTTAAAAAAGAATAAATAAGGTTCTGAAGGGGAAATTGTAGATTATAATCTCTTAAATTAGCTATTAGCGCCAATAGAAGAAGATAATAAGTAATATTTAAGCCGTAACAATTATTTAGCAACAACTTTCGCTGAACAGGAATATAGTTAAAAGGGATTTTCAAGATTTCTTCTCAAGCAGCCTTAACGATTTAGTACTAGATAAACATTGTAGGGTATTAAATGTTCAACAGCCTCCAAGGCACTATAAAATTATGAAAATATTTATGTTATTTTAAATAAAATATTGAGAGTGTAATACAAAATAGTACAAAGTTCAATTTTTAAATACTAAAATTCAAAAGAGGATTTATGAGTACCCATGGCTTAAAAAGCATAGCAAGCTACATCATTACGATTAGGACAGAGCAACCAAGCAAGTGAGTCATAATGCAAACAAATTAGTTAAAAAATAGTAGAGTGATTCAAATCCAAAACAAGACCAATTCCATCTCTTACTCATCATCGTTCTGTTGGATTGGTTGCATATAAAATGCCATTCAATTATATATTGGTGATGAATCAAAATAAAGCTAAAGAAATTGGTAGTCGACATTAAAAAGCACAAACTACAACAGAGAATGAATGTTAAAAGTTTTGCCGCATGCTACATAGCATGTTAAGGCACAAGAGAGTATTGGGTTTAGTCTCACATCAAATAGTTGAAAAATATTTTGGTGTAAAAAAAGAGAGGAAAACAGGGTGCCTCTAACCCATAGCCTTAAACTTTTGAGTTTTAAGATAGATTTAACCACTATTATATCTATCATAACTTTGGTCCCTATGGGTTCACACCCTCCCTCATGAAATGCTATCAGAGCGGATGATTCACAAGTGATAAGTAATTCATGTAGTTTATGGCTTCATTGCATCTTGGCTGCCTCCTAACATAGTTGAGCAAAGTCCAATAATGGGTAACTCCTAAAAGAGATGCATATGGTTGAGTGAAATCTTGGTGCATGATAACTAATGGTTTTAAAAAGCTTCTGATTGAAGGGGAATGATGATCAATATAAAGAGTTCTCTTGTGATGCGAGATAATTAAGATAAGATAGGGTATTACTTTATGTACTGCATTGAATAGTTAAAGATGAAGATGTGTAACAACAACAAGATCAAGCCATTATTCTGCTATGTGGGGTTGGCAATAAGAATCATTTTTCCCCATTGTGTCTTGTAAGAGTCAAATTCTTATTCAAATCTAATAAAAAAGTCATTTCTAATACTTTCTAACCAAGTTTTTTTAGATCTACCTTTACCTTTCTTAACATAGATCAAATCTAATACATCTACTGTCTTAACCAGGTCATCAGAAGGCCGAAATTTTGTACGACCAAACCATCTAAGGCAACTCTCTCTTATCTTACTACAATTGGAGCTACTCCAACCTTTTTACGTATATACTCATTTCATCTTCCGTCGCTAAGAGTAAAGACACTTATCTACCTGAGCATCCTCATCTCTGCGACACTTAACTTAAGTTTAAGCATCTCTTTTAATGGCCAACACTCTGCACCATAAACCATTACAGGCCTCACCATCATCTTATAAAATTTCCCTTAAGTTTGAGAGATACTTTATATCACCAAACAGGCCCAATGCATTCCTCCAATTCAACCATCAAACTTGAATTCTACTAATAATATCTCCAGCTATTTCACCATGGCTTTGAACAATAGACCAAAGATATCTAAAATATATCCTTTTTTTAATGAATTGATCACCTACTGTAACAGTCTCATCACTAAATCTATTACTACTAAAATTACACTGCATGCATTCGGTTTTAGATCTACTAGTTAAAGATGAAAAATGTAGAAATACTAAATGATTAAAATTGAAAAATAATTTTGACCACGAGTAAATCGTGCCGAATGTTTGTCTCCTTTGGTTCATACTCCCTAACAAAACAATAGAATAGAACCAAAAATAAAACTAGGTCCATGAAGCATAAACAATAACAACAAAAATAATAGAGAACAAGAAACAACAAGATAAATGAACACATGCATACTTTTAAAAATACCACAACCACTCAAATCTACGATAATTAATATCCAGGAAAACGGGAAGAAACCACACCAACAAAAATCAAAGCAATAAGAACAAGGTTCAATGTAGTTCCACGATTTGGAACCAAACTAAACTTAACGTAATTATGAACAGTAAAGTGGAACCAAAATCAAATGAATAAAAACTAAAACCAAATAAAAAATTGAACCATTCAATTTGTTTTAACTTTTGGTTTGATTTTGATTAATGATGAGAATTTCCACCAAAAAAGACGTAGTAAATATTAGAAATGACATTTTTTATTATATTTAAATGAGAATTTGACTCTTAACATGACAAAATGAGAAAAATGATCTTTCATGTAGCAATCCCACAGTGGGTTGAAGGCTTGATGTTGTTGTTGTATTTGATTTATGATGAGAAACAAAACAAAAGATCTATGATTTAGATTGGTCAAACTCATTTTAAATTGGTTTATTGATTCAGTTCGGTTTGATTTCAATGTTAATTTGCAAGCTATAATGATGTAGGACTTAAATGCTTCCGCAATGTTAAATAAGAAGTTGCACGCTTTTATTTGAGAGCAATATTAAATATTAAACTTATAGTCATTTTAAACAATGAACGAAAACAAGGAGGGATGAAACTAGCTTAGACCACGTCACACAACTAGAAGTTAAAATCACAAAATAATCAATTATTCAAGCATAACATACATGAAGGATTTTCAACGAGAAATCCCTAAATTAACAATAAGATTAACTAATTGGGTCCCTCACTCAACTCTTTTGATGATTGGTAAAACGGAGAAAGCATTGCATGGTCTTTGTGATGCCACAAGTTAAGGTAAGACTTAGAAAGGAAAAATATTTGGAGGAAAGATTCACCTTGATCAAGGTTTGGAAACGATCTGTCACTGCATGGAGGAGAGTTGTTCGTCGATGGCTTCAGTGGGGGTGAAGACGATTCTCTCTATGTAATCCTCTACGGTTTGATCAATTTATAAATGGTGAGTTGAGGATATCAACTTGACATTGATCATTGTAGATGAATCCGTGATTAAGTTCTGGATCTGCCATGCATGTGGGAATAGTCCATTTTAATGTACTAATGCTTTTGGACAGCAAACGGCTTCTTTCTGGAGGGTTGAACAACAAAGAACCTTGCTGAATTTTTCTGGACAGCAAACAGTTTTCAGAAAAAGGGAAAGAGATGTGAGGGAGAGGCTTGGGAAGAGGTGGCTAGGGTTGAGAGGGGTTAAGGGGAAAGATAATTTGAGAGTTTAGTAGAGTAGTTGAATTAGATAGCAGAGAGGAAGAGGGGCAGCTTGTCTTGTGGGGAAATTAGTGGATTGATTGGAGGGTTTAATGGGAGCATTAATTGACTAAGAGAGGAAAAAAAGAGGGGGGGGGGGGGGGGGGGGGGGGAGAGCCCTTGATTGGTATTGATTGTGGATTAATGAGAGGGAAGAATTAATGGGAGGAGAGAGGTAGCGCCGGCGGCTATAGGAGGGAGAGGGGAGTTAGGAAGGATTTCAAATGGTTTCCTAATATAAAATTAAATTCAAATATAAATTGACTTGATCTAGAAACTTTCCAAATATAACTTAGGTTAAATTAGAAAGAATTCAAATTTGAAATTGATTCAAAATCGATTTGATTATCTTTCCAAATTTACCATGATTAATTTAGGAAAGTAATGAATGTGATGAAAATTTGGATCCAAGGGAGAGATGGTGTGCTGGCGGCTAGGGATTGGGCAAGGGAAGCCGGCGATTAAGGAGAGGGTAAGGAATTTAGGGTTAGGTGGGTGTGGGCGTGGGTGAATTGGACTTAGGGCCCACGGGTTAAGTGGGGATGAGAGGGAGGCCAGCAACTTGGAGGTGGGAGATGTGGCCAGTTGGGGTTATGTTGGGGGTGGGATTCAACCGAGAGAGGGAGGGAGGGAGATGTGGCAGGCGGTTTGTGGGGAGAGGGGAAGAAAGGGAAGCGAGGAGGTTGACCACAAATCCGGACACTTCCTGTGGTTGGTTGGTATTGCGATGCCCTCAGACTTCAATCTCTCCAAGAACTCTCAAGCTCTCCCAAAACACACAAGTGCAAACATTTCTTCTAATAATCATCATCCTCTCAAAGAATGAGGAGGCTTTAAATAGCCAATACAATGAAGAAAATATAAAAGACCAACTTGCCCCTAGGCCCTCCAAATAACTAGGCCCTCAAGTGAGCAAATAAAAGGTAAGGTACAATAAAACTCATAAACATAATAATCTAATACATCGATAATAAATCTAATACAATGATAATCAAAAGTAAAAGGGTGCAATCGTGGCCGTAGATCGACGACCCCGTCTCTGGTAGACTCTCCAAGGTCGGATGTCCTCATCATATAAATTTGAGTACTATTGATTAAATAACTCAATAAGCATATGATAGTATGACTCCGTTAGGTTCAATATTTTAAATTTACCCATACTTCAAATCTAAATTAAACAAAACTAATAGTTTTATTTAAATAAAAAAAAATCATAGCTAAACTAAAATGAACTGATTAGTTTTTGGCATGGATTGATTTTTCAATTTAGTTGTTATTACAACAACACTACCACATCAGGTAACACCCTTGGAAGCAAAATCAACATACAAAATATGGTTTAAAAATCAACTGAAACTAGATCTTTCTCATAAATTACAGTCTAACTCGGTATGAAACTCATCAGTTTTATTGGTTTTGGAAGAAATGCCAATTTTCTAACTATCCAGCTAATGTTTATACAAAAAATTAGGCAAACTCATTAAGAAACCACCCGACATTGAACAATAAAGATTTCCAAAATTTTACAAAAACAATGTTATAAATTTGCACTACCAAAGATTTCGACTTAGCCTACCACAAACAAGGAGTAAACCATGAAGTTTCAATTTGTCCTTAAAAAAGCACATGTCAATCAATATGTTAAACATGCCTTATATTAAAAATGAGATAATCATATAACTAATTACTTGTCCTATAAAATATTTATCAAAAAATTTATAATAACTTGATCTTACACATAATATAATTCTTCCACATAACGAAATAAATAGTACTTAAATAAAATATAAGTACTAAACTCTTATTGAATTAATACTATTATGTCAAGCATAGACTATTTATTAGGGCATTTTTAAGAACTTTTTAAAATCTCATTATTTCATAAATTTTTGATGGGATGAATGCATCGGGCTCATTGTGTGATAGAAAAGTCCCCCTCAAACTCAAAGGAAAATTCTATAAGATGGTGGTGAGACCGGCAATGCTTTATGATGCAGAATGTTGGTCATTAAAAGAGGAGTATAATAGTAAGTTAAGTGTTGCGGCGATAAGGATGCTCAGGTGGATGATTAGCTTTACTCTTAGAGACAGGATATGCAATGAGCATATACATGAAAAGATTGGAGTAGCTCTTGTGGAATATAAGATTAGAAAGAGTCGTCTTAGATGATTTGGTCACATAAAACGGCAGCCTTCTGATGACCCAGTTAGGAAAGTAGATGTATTGGATTTGGCTTATGTTAGGAAACTATTGACCTGTTTCTGAAACAAAAAAAAAAGAGAAAAAAAAAATCAAATCTCACATGTGTGGGCTCCGAAAATTCGGCCTCGACCTCCGCCCGCTGATTGTTTTTTCTTTGTTCGGGGAGGGAGTTTTAACACATTAAGTTCCGGGGTAAATTTTGGAATGAAGATGAGTTTGTAGATAAGACACTACCCAGAGATTTCACCCTTATTTTGCGAGGACTTTATGATCTGAGTTCTGGTTTCCTATAGGCGCAAGCCCCTATAGTTAATCACCCCTCCCGATCACGAGAGAGAACTTTCGATTAAGGCTAGTCGTCAACCAGATACGTGGTATCTGGCATATAGTAGCAGCATGGGTTTAGGTATTTGGGAATTGGGTTTGAATGTTTGGAAATTTGAAGATTTTGTATTTAAAATAAAAATTTCACCATCTTTCACTTAAAGTGGATGGTGGGGCAATGGATGATGGACCCGATCAAGATCCCATGGTTCTGTTGTCCCGGGCCATCGTGGTCCCTAGTCTACTTAGTCAGAGGAGGTATTCGACTCAACCTAACAGAAGGATCCTTTTCAGTAGCCATGGGTTGCTTCGTCTAAGGGGACCTTATAGATTTGTGTTGGATATTTGTCTAAGGGGACAAATTTGAATCCACCTTAGCTAACAAAGGGCTTTGTGCGCTGTCAATTATATCCTATTGATTAATATATCAAGGATTTGATGTCATTAAGGAGCGTATTGGCTCTGGCCATAACCGGTATCTCGTGGTGCCATTTGACGAAAAAATCACTCGGTTCAGAGGGCCCCGGGTCATAACCGTTTATCCTGCGGTGCCATTTGGCGGCAAAACCGCTGGTTAGAGAACATGTACCATGTCCTTACTAGCAGGAGATTGTTTGAGAATGGATCCTATTGATATTTTCGACTAGGCATTTAGCACTTTATGAGCTGAAGTAAATTTTAATTTGTCCACCTCGACAAACTGTTGCGGAGGGTGGATGAATTTTGCTTTAAGTGATTGTTGGTTTGATTTCAGTTTTAAATATTTTTGGGAATTTTGGAGATTTTGGAGCTTGTGGAATATTGAATTTTGGGTATTTGGGTGGAGCTTTGAATTATTTGAAATGGACCGCTCCGGTTGAGATCTACATTCAACACGACCATCATCGGGGTGTTTGCGGTCATTTTCATTTATTGATTTGACCTTGTCAACTCTATTGAGCTGTCAATAGCGGATCAGGTTTCTTGGGCTTCATGCCTTTGTTAGTGAATTCACTTGATTATAGGCCTTAAATGCCTAATATGAATGTGTTAAAACAAATATATCGGTCGTCACAACCGTGTATTTATTTGATGGTTCGAACCTTGTCGTCTCCTATTGATCCGCATAGGAGGATCGGGTTTCGTAAATTTTATACTTTTATAAGTGAATTATCTTGATTATAGGCCTTGAAAGCATAATATGAATGTATTAAAATAAATACATCAGTCGCCTCAACTGTGTATTTATTTTATGGTTCGAACCCTGTCGACTCCTACTGATCCGCATAGGAGGATCGGATTTCATAGGCTTCACACCTTTATTAGTGAATTCTCTTAATTATAGGCCTTGAAAGCCTAATATGAATGTATTAAAACAAATGCATCAGTTGCCACAACCGTATATTTATTTTATGGTCCAAACCATGCCGACTCCTATTGATCCGTATAGGAGGATTGGGTTCGAATCTGAATTCACTTGTTGACCCGCGCAGCATCCCTAGACGTCACATGTGTTTCTACAACATGCTCGTCGGGGCCCATGCCGGTGTTTGAGAATTTCATTGATTGGACATACCCCTCGTGTACCTGTGTATACAAGCTACGATGCACGTGCATAAATATTTTGAAATATTTCAGTTGTGCAAGTAATTGTCATTTGAATGCACAACATTTCATTTGAGAATTTATACACGCCTTCTATCCGCTAATATGAGTGTTGCGGATCCGGTGGCGGTATGGTCTTGATGTTATGAGGCATCTCATCATCTTTATGTTGACTCCCCTTTTCTCATTCACCGAGGGGTCTTTCTAGACTTTGAAATCAGTGACCGCAGCTTTGAAGATGACTTCTTTCAAGCACTTTAATGTCGTAGACTTATTACTTCCGGTGTTTGTGGATACCATAACTGTTTTCTTCTTGAGTATAGGATCAAGAAGAAACTTTGGAACACCAGGAAGTTTAGTTCTAATTTGTTCAAGAATCATTTCCCTTATGCCAAGGGGTGTCCTTCTCCATACACCGAGTTGCCCTTTTACCCGACGTACTTGTAGATCTTGGTCACCGTTGTCGTAGGTGATATATGTATTTGTGTCCACAAGGGTTCATTGTATCTACGATATACACATTGTTGTTATCCACAAGCAGCTCATGTGTATTTGTAGGGATCCATTGTATCCACTACGACCTCCTGGAAGTGTTCATAGAGGAGTCATTACTACTGCATCATGTCCACCTTCCACCAATCTCAGGTGGTTTGATGATTGTACTTGTTTGTAGGGACGTGTCTTCCACTATCAAACGCCAGAATTGCCATCTCAATCTACAGGCAAATTTTGCTAGTGTTGGAGGTTTCAATAATGCATTTAACGCACGCATATGCATTCTTCAACTATTTGTTGTTCTTGTAGGTACGATGCTCTTGATCTCGTAGGGACTGTTGTAAGAGTCCACTACATTCTTTGTTTATAAACATTAAGGTCTTGTAGTGTGCCCGCTTGTACCTCGATGTTGTTTACGAGGATGTCGCAATATCCCTCTTCTTCTCATTTGAAAGTAGACTCTTGTGTGCTCATTTACACATTAGCCCACATTGATAACAAAGGATCTGCTTCTCCTACACCTCCCTCGCTTTGCTTGTGAACATAACACCACATGATTCTCACTACAACTCACGCATACTTCATTGATTGTATTGTTATTGACATGCTCATTACTCTTGCTCTTTTAATCAAAGGCAAGTTGTAGGTGTACCGTAGTTTTCAGCATATGCTCATTACAAGTCTTCTATACATGTTCGTAGGCAAGTCTTATGATGTCGTTGGAAATTCAAGCTTCTTGCAATTCGATTGAGTTTAAATTGGGTTCAGTTCATTAAGCTCATTTGAAGTTTGAATTCAGCTTGAGCTTAATATGCAAGATCATGTTCTTTGTACTCATTTGGACTTGAGTCCACAAGTCTTCCATTTTATTCAAATTGTGAGCTCTTGTTCAAGTGGTTCAAGCTCAAATTCCTTTGAGCCTCATTCGGTTCAGGTTCTAGTCTGCAAGTTTTCTATGTAGCTCATCATGATTTTCTCCAATTCAAGTTCAATCCAGTGCATGAGTTCAAGTCCAAGTTAGGACTTCTTGCACCGAGCTTATTTGAGTTCAAGCCCTTTCTGTTAATTTAAATCTTTGTGACTGTATTCAAATCAAGTTCTTATGTATTTCCAAGATTGGTTCAAGTCTTGTGCTCAACCAAGTTCAATTTTTCTTAGTCAAGTTTTGCTTTAAACCTTTAACTTGATTATTCATATTTGAAACTAAGTCGTTTTTGTTCATTTAAGTCCAAGGCATGTCCTTATTTGTTCAAGATTTGTTCACATGTAGGCCCAAATTCTGCTCAAGTCCACGGTATTTTCAATCTGAATTTCAGCAGCCTCCCGATGTCTCCACTATTTAGGGGAAAAAATTTGAGAGACTAGCCTTCCCCTAGTCGCTACTTGAGCGCTTCGGGTAGGTGTCCAACGACACCGCGGCCTCATTTTCTTTAATTCCGTCCGCTACGTGAGCGTTTAAGGGTCTTGGGTACCAGTTGAAAAGAAGCACAAGAATTTCCCCACGTATGAGTACTTAATTTTATCCCCCTCAAGCTACATGAGCGGTCCGGGGATTACCCGCCTCGTCGCAAGCGCTGTGCCAGTTTCCCTCCCTACTAAGCTACGTGAGCGCGATGGGGGTTTGCCGGCTCGTCGCAAGCACCGAGGATAGGATTTTAGGCGATTGTCCGCCTCGTCGTAGGTGACGCACTGGCTTCCCTCCCTACTACGCTACGTGAGCGTGTAGGGGGTTTACCGGCTCATCGCTAACGTCGAGAGCGGAAATCAAAGTTTAGAGATTATACCTTGGGGACCGACGATGGAGGGCACGGAAACCGAGGCAAGGCAAAGCAACTTATTATTATTATTCCCAAATACCTAAACCCATGCTGCAACTATATGTCAGATACCACGCATCTCTACGTATCTGATTGAAGACTAGCCTTAATCGAAAGTTCTCTCTCATGATTGGGAGGGGTTATTAACTATAGGGGCTTGCGCCTATAGGAAACCAGAACTCAGTTCATAAAGTCCTTACAAAATGAGGGCGAAATCTTTGGGTAATGTCTTATCTACAAACCCATCTGCCTTCCCAAAATTTACCCCGGAACTTAATATGTTAAAACTCCCCTCGCTAAAGAAAAAAAAAAGTAAATAGTGCGGGCGGAGGCCAGTGCCGAAATTTCGGAGCCCACAGAAACGTAGAGGTAGACCTAAAAAGACTTGGTTAGAAAATATTAGAAATGACCTTTCTTTATTAAATTTAAATGAGAATTAAACTCTTAACATGACACAATGGAGAAAAACGATTCATGTAGCCAACCCCACATAGTGGGATAAAGGCTTGATGCTATTGTTGTATTGAAATATTCTCCACTTCATGTTTCATAATTGAATAGTAACTAATATCTAATATCTAATTTTAAAAATTATCAAAATATTCTTTAGATTTTATATTTCTAAACATTTTTTAAGATCTTACAAAAAAAAAAAGTAGAAACAAAAACCAAAAATAAAACACTAGAACTATCAAACCCATCAAAATTGAATCTTTTTTATCGGGCCAAAACTGAAATATAAACCAATTTAAACCCTTCAACAAAGCACAACATAGCAAAGTTGAAATAACAAAAATAAAGAAAAAGAAATAGAACTCACAGCAAAGTAGAATAACAGAGAAGCATAACAATAACTAGGACCAAGAACATGCACCACAGTCAAAAGTCAAAGAAAAAAATACAATACCAGCCAAACAAAGGTCAAGAAGCAAAGCTAAAAAAGGCACATCAAGTGAACAAGGCTCCCACCAGCAAAGTCTAATGAGGGTTTGAAGGGCGAACCCTAGCCTGCATTACAGAGAAATTCTATATATGATTCAAACCACCGACTTCCAAATCACAAAAAGATGCAACCTAGTAGTCATTACTCCACTCCCACTTTAGGTTATTCAAAGAATTTTTAAATTATTCTAAGTATAAAAGGAAAGGTTCTATTAACAGGCATTCTTTGTCAAACATAATTGAAGAAGTGATTTGGTGCATCATTAAATTCATGGTTTTATAAATAATGCAGTCGCCTAACATCATCCTATTATTTTGCAGAGAATTCCAGGCGTCCCAAAAATTAAAGATAACTACAATCCAGCAACATGGATGCTTGAAGTTACTTCAGCAGTTGTTGAAGAAAAGCTTGGCATAGATTTTGCTCATGTTTACAAAGACTCTTCTCATTATTGGTATCATTCATAAATACTTCCACAAAGTAGAGTTCAGAAAAGTAGACCTTTGTTGTGATAAAGTTCCACCTCTGCATGAACAGAATCCACGATATAAAACCCAACAAGGCCCAAAATAATAAGACAAATTTGATTTTTTATTAAAAAAGCAAACATCATACACCAATCTAATTATTGTGCTAGAAGTTGTGCCGACAGAGAGATATTATTTGATAGCCATAGCTAATGACGACTCGGACAATCAAATAAGTAAATTAGAATAAACATAGGACACAATTATGAGAGATTAATTTGTGCAGACACCGGACGGGAGAACCGTCCGGCACCGCTTGGTACCGAGCGCGGTACCGACGCTTGGTACAGCTTAGTACCGGGCTTGGTACCGAGCGCAATATACTTTTGGGGTGACGTGGCGCATTTTTATTAGTCTCTGGACGACGTCCGGACTCCACACAAAATAATTTGTCCACATGGAAACCACATAAAGGAAAAATCCAATATGAAAGGGTGAATCCAATTTTTTCTTCTGAAAGAGAGGAAATATTGAAGGCTTCCTGTCAATTCAAAAAGATTTTTAGAAAAAATGGTATAGTTGAGAGCCGAAAGTAGCGGTCAATAATCAAAGAAACACAATTTCATAGAGCATTAGAAATGGCTCAATGAGTAAGTTTGAATTATAACTAAGAGGCTATAAATGCATTTTACAACGGATATACACAACAACAAACTTATAAGAAATATCAAAATAAACAAAATTTTAAAAAGAGGAGCATGAAAATTTTCCAAAAATAGAACTCGATAGAAGAAATCCATATATTTGATAAGAGAGAAGACTTTCTTTCGACATCCAATAAACACCCTATGGAGTATGAACTTTCTTTGGTTGTCGTTAGGGATGCAAATGAGTTGAGTTTAGGCTTTATCGAGTTTGGCTTGTCAGTTAGAAAGCAAGCTCGAACTCGAGTTTGTCCCACTATAAATGAGCTCGAGCCGGCTCGCAAGGCATGGGCGGGATTTTTAAAACTTAAACAGGATTTAGAAAAAAAACTGCAATGTTTAACATTTAAATAAAATTTAGGTAGTTTTTATCACACAAAGGCATTTTGAATTTGGTTAAAAAAAATAAAAAAGAAAGAACGGTAAGAATAATAGTGAAATAGATCAAAATTATTAGCATCACTTATTCCCCTTCCTAAATCTTTATGTAGAGTGAGCCAAACATTAATAAAATTTTAAAATCCCTTTTTTTTCAAAGAATGATAATCCTTGATTTTAGAATACCTTTCATTGAAGCACTTATAGTTAGCCGGCAATGAATGTGACTTGTATTCCTAAATTCTATGTTTTGCTTAGGGATAACAAAAGGCTAGTTGAACAGCTGATTATCCCACCACAAGGTTCTAGTGATCACCATTTCATTGAATCATTCTCTCATATCAGATGGCTACAATTTAAGACATGTCTTTGGAAACTATCATTGTCCTATTGGAGAAGTCCAACATATAACCTGGTGCGTCTCACATTTATGCTAGTTCTATCTGTTCTATTTGCAGCACTCTTTTGGCAGAAAGGAAGGAAAATGTAAGTCCATTTCCATTTCCTTATTTAATTTGATTTCTTGTTCACACGACATAGTAGAATATAAAACATAGTATTTAGATTTTAACAAGAGAATATATATATATATATATATATAATATATATATATATATATATATATATATTTGTCAAATCAGATTTGGCCAAAAGTATATTCGCATGCCTCATCTATTAACCTAGCAATTATTTATTATAAGAACTTTGCTTTAAGAGGTTTGTGGGAATTTAGAAGGTCATCATCCAGATGATTAAGCTTTAACTGACTCAGTACTGAAGACGGAAGAAAGGGATTTCTTTGAAGCTGCTGACATGGAACTTTATAATAACCTTATTTCAACCATTAAATATAAACAGTACAATGTTCTCATCATTTAGATTAGTAGATAAAGGTAGAATTTCTTAAAGATTTTATCCACAGTATTGATCCGTTGCCTGCCCTAGCATCTCAAAGTCAAAATCATCGCATGATGTATAATCAAAGTTCAAAAATGTTTTAAGGTTTTCTCATCCATTTTTACCTTCAATTATTGAAGAAGAATTCATAGTCTCCCATGATTACTAAACCATCTTTTGTTTTATTTGTAGAACAAATGAGCAAGACCTTTTCAGTATACTGGGATCAATGTACCTAGCCATGATGTTCTTGGGCATTAATAACTGCTCATCAGTTTTACAAATCATAGCAAGAGAGCGAGCTGTTATGTACAGAGAACTGTGTGCTGGAACTTACTCATCCTTTATGTACTCGCTCGCGCAGGTAGAATAAACTGCCATTAGATGTCTAGATCAATAATTTTAATAAAAAATAGCGTACTACTCATCCGAAATTCTCACATCAACTATTTCTTGTGAATATTTTCATGCTGTAATTTGTGTTGCAGGTGATAGTCGAAATTCCTTGCTTATTCATCCTAGCAACAATATACGTACTTATTACTTATCCAGCAGTAGGTTACTACTGGTCTGCTTCAAAGATCATGTGGTATTATTACATAGTTTTCTGTACGCTCCTCTGCTTTAATTACCTTGGGATGTTGATAATGTCAGTAAGCCCCAATATTCAAGTAGCTTCGGTTCTGGCAGCTGCAACTTACACAATTCTCAACCTATTCTCCGGGTTCTTGATACCCAAACTGGTAAGCACACATGTCCACTTGCAATGGGTTTGTTTATTGAATGAGTTGAATGAGACAGAAATAGGCTAAAATGCTAATCAGTCTTGTGCGTGCTTAACATGTGATGCAAACCCACCACGCTTTGGTCACTTCAAAGTACAACATGGGTGCACTCCACCATGCTTTTCAATGTGCCCCAAGGCATACCTTAAACTTTATCTTTTCTAAGCTAACCAGTGGCATCTCGTTTACCCACTAACCAAATCACTTATCTTACTAAGACCAAAGTATTATCAGAATATCATATCACTAGGAAAACTAACTCCTTTAAAGCCTTGATTTCCATGCAAATATCCAAATCAAATTATTTTGTACAACAACAACATCAAGCCTTTATCCCACTACGTGGGGTCGGCTACATGAATCCTTTTTCTCCATATAAATCAAATTATTTTGTACTCATTTATTTTTTTAATGCAATCATATGGTCTGAAAGCATCATGCTTTATTCTTGATTTTTGTTGACCCATATTTATGCGCCATAGATCAACATGAATCAAATCTAGTCAAATAAAAAATCATAATGATCGTCGAACATAAAATCACACAAAGTTATCGAAATTGTTGAACAGACGACTACGCGAAAAAGACTACAACAACATGTAAGAGTATCGAAAATACCCAGATAAGAACTCTCGTGTTACCAAATAGCCAACCAACGAAAACAACTGACATTGGACATGACATTATGTAAAATTGCTCACTTCTCATCCATTCTACAATATGGACAGCGAAAGTGCGTTCAGAGCGTCGAATTTATCAAGCCAAGTCTCTCACGTTCAAATCAATTAGACATGGTAGATGAATGACAATGAATGCAATGTTGAGCAAATTGGGTTCAAAAAACCTCAACCGCAATTGGCATCACTTGAATACTATAATGCCCTTATACACCTATTTATAAAGGTATGCAATATCGGATACGTGTTACACACATATACGTGCTCGATACAACATGGATATGTGTCAGATACAACAAATCCATATCAAATAAAAATAATATTTAAATTAAAAAAGATACCCACATCAAATACGTGTCTGATTAAAAAAATGAAAAAAAACTTGACGGAGCGGTTAGCATTTTGTATTCATTTCCGCGACCGCAAGGCTTTCTCATTTCCACGGTGAGTTAGGTCTTTCTCATTTTTGCGACTGTGAGCTCTGAGCTAGGGCCTTTTCATTTCCGCGATCGCGAGTGTGCGTCTTCTTTGTCGTCGCCATCGAAGGAGCAGCAAACGAGCATGCCGAGTAGGCGAGACGAGACGATACGATTGCAAAGGTTCGTTTGCCGAGCAATAATCTTCATATTTCTTCTTCATCTTCGTCGAAGGAACAACATGCAAGCCCGTCGAGCAGGCAAGACGAGGCGATTAGGCGAAAAAGGATCGAAAAAAGGATCGTTTTCATATTCTTCATCTAATCTTGCCTTCTTTATTCTTTTTTTTTTTTGTAGCTTCTGTGACTAGTTCAAAATGATTTTTCACGAGTTAACTGTGAAAGCTATATGCACTTTCACAAAATTAATGTCTGGAGGTAGTATGTTTACTATTTAGCGATTGAAGGTAGTATGTTTACGGTTTAGCTTCTTCGTTAATCCTTCCTCATGTATATTATATCTTTTTTTTTTCAAAAGCTTAATAAAGTCTTATTTATTGAAATAAAATTATAAAAAATAAGGAATCATGTCACAAAAATAAAACTTGATTTTTTATTAACTAATTAGTTCTCTATAGTGGAATCATGCCATAAAATTTTTATTACCCAGATATCTTATTAGCCAAAACTCTTGAAATCATGTCACAAAATTGGTGGAAAATGTCCCAACACTAGTGGAATCTTGTCACAAAATTAGCCAAAATTAGTGAAATAATGTCCCAAAATTCATAGTAGCCGCTGAGTTTAACTCTTCGATTGAGTTATTAATTATCTAACATTTGAGCATTGTATTTGGAGTTATAACATTTGAACCTAAAACTTGTGTCAAATTTCAATCTTTTTATTCTTTCTTCGGATAATGAATTCTAGTGGAAGTGGAATTAGGACCGGTGATGGTTCATCAGAGCCCAACATTGAAGATAACAAACCTTTGTTCATGTCACAAAATTAGGAAAAATTTCTGAAGGTGGTGGCAATGTATTCAAATGCAATTACTGTAATGATATAAAGAATCATACTATAAAGTTAAAGCTCATTTGGTGAAGATTGTTGAGAATGGGATTAAAATTTGCCCAAAAATAAATTCACCACTGGTGGTTGAATTACAAAAGAAAGTGAACCCAAGCAAAGAAGTAGAAGAGAACTTCCTAAAGAGATTCCACTTTCAAGTTCCCTTGCTTCAAATCCTTCATCCTCTTCTTCAATTCGGATGGATGATATCATTGTTAACAAAGAACCATTTAGAATGGGTGTGAGCTCCAAAAATTCGGCCCCGGCCTCTGCCCGCACTGATTTGCTTTTTCTTTTGGCGAGGGAGTTTTAATGGATTTAAGTTTCGGGGTAAATTTTGGAAGGCAGATGGATTTGTAATAAGACACTACCCAGAGATTTCGCCCTCATTTTGCGATAACTTTATGATCTGAGTTCTTGTTTCCTATAGGCGCAAGCCCCTATAGTTAATTACCCCTCCCGATAACGAGAGAGAACTTTCGATTAAGGCTAGTCGTCAATCAGATATGTATAGATACGTAATATCTGGCATATAGTAGCAGCATGAACATAGATATTAGAGATTGGGTACTGGAAGTTTGAATGGTTGGAAATTGATATTTAAAATAAAAATTTCACCATCTTTCACTTAAAGCGGATGGTGGGGGAATGAATGATAGACCCGATCAAGATCCCATGGTTCCGTCGTCCCGGGCCATCGTGGTCCCTGGTCTACTTAGTCAGAGGAGGTAGTCGACCCAACCTGATAGAAGGATCCTTGTTAGCAGCCATGGGTTGCTTCGTCCAAGGGTACCTTGTAGACCTGAGGTGAATATTTGTCAAAGGGGACAAATTTGAATCCACCTTAGCTAACAGAGGGCTTTGTGCTCTATCGATCATATCCTATTGATTCATATCTCAAGGATTTGATGTCATTAAGGAGCGCATTGGCTCTGGCCATAACCGATATTTCGTGGTGCTATTTGGCGGCAAAACCACTCGATTCAGAGGGCCCCGGGTCATAACCGTTTATCCTCCGGTGCCATTTGGCGGCAAAACCGCCGGTTAGAGGACACGTACCACGTCCTTACTGGAAGAAAATTATTTGATAATGGATCATAGTGATATTTTCTACTAGGCATTTGGCTCTATGTGAACTTAAGTAAATTTCATTTGTCCACCTCGGCAAACTGTTGCGGATGGTGAATGTATTTTGCTTTAAGTGATTTATGATTGGATTTCAGTTTAAATATTTTTTGAATTTGGGATTTTTGGAATTTTGGACTTTGTAGATATTTGAGGTGGCATTTGAAAATGCCTGAAATTAACCCCTCCGGTTGAGATTTTCATTCAACACGGCTATCATCGGGGTGTGGGATCATTCATTGACTAAACCTTATCTACCCTATCAACTTGTCGATATGGGGTTGGGCTTTGTAGGCTTTGTACCTTTATTAGTGAATTCATATTGATTATAGGCTTTGAAGGCCTAATATGAATGTATTATAACAAATACATCGGTCCCCACAACCGTGTATTTGTTTGAATGTTCAAACCCTGTCGACTCCTATTGATCTGCATGGAAGGATCAGGTTCGAACTTGAATTCACTTATCGACCCGCGCAGTATCCCTAGGCGTCACGTGTGTACCAATAACACGCTTGTCAAAGCCCATGCAGGTGTTTGGTGGGCATTTTATAAGTATTTGCTGAACCCTATCGACTCCTACTTACCAGCTTAGGAGGATTGAATTCAGGTTTACTAACCCGCGTAGCATCCCTAGACGTCACATGTATCCCTTCAACATGCTCGCCGGGACCCATGCAGGTTTTATGATTGCACTTGCTCTTTTCGTGTACCTATGTGTATACAAACTACGGTGCATGTGCAAGGGTACTTTGAAACATTTGTAAACGCCATCTGTCCGCTTGCATGAATGTTGCGGAACCGGTGGCGTGGCGTTGTAACTTGTAGACGCCTTATGTCTGCTTGTATAAGTATTCCAGATCCGGTGACGTTGCGTTGTAACTTGTAGACACCTTCTGTCTGCTTGTATAAGTGTTGCGAATTCGGTGGCGTTACATAGCAGCTTCTGAATTGATTTATTCGCTGCTCTATATAGATAGACTGTCATGCACTACTTGTTGCTTTCTGCAGTTGGATCATAGTGTACTAACGAACCTCCTGCTTTGGGTCGTAGGAGCTTGCACTTGTCGTATTCTCCATGCATTTTGTTGTGGCCTTTGGCCTTTTTAGTACATCCGCTACTATTGCATGTAGGTAGGTAGATGACTTCATTTATAGGTTAAAATTGAATTCAGAATACTGCATTTACTGAAGTCTTTCTGCATCTACCTATAAGTGGCATGTGGCAGGTATATCTGTCTTCGTAGAGAGCTTGTATAGATTGCAGATCTTTTACATTTGCTCGCAGATATCGAGTTGAATGTATAATGGACCTCCTTTAGAAGCTTGTAAGATTTGGTATTTATCTGTTAGACCGGTCCAGTGGGCCGGTCCGCATGGGACCGGCTGAGTCGTGAAACAGGTGACTTGTTTCGCCTGGGCGGAGGTCGTGCGAGCCGTTAGCATTGCGGGAGCCTACTAGGAAGGTTTTTTAGGGAGATTAAGAGGAGAATTTGAATGTAGCGACTGTTTAGGGATTTCCTTTTGATTGGTATGCATTAAATAGTTTGTTTTCCTAGGATTTGGGCATCTTGAATTTGGCTGAAATTTGAGATCTCTTAGATTTAGGTTTTCTTTGGGCTCTTGGCGTTGCCAGAGATTTGGGAGAGATCGATCCTCCTCTCGAATTGAGGATCAATTGTATCTTTGTTGTTTTCTTCTTCTTCTAGTGAAATACAAGCTTCTACTTGTGTTTTTCTCTACGTTTTCCCTGTTTCCTGCTGTTTTTCTGCTGTGGACAGTAGTTTTACTGTTGAATTTTCACTTGTTTGTGTTAGGATTGCTTGCGAACTCAAGAATTACCTTAGGGTTACTTGCGAACTCAAGTATTTCCTATCATTATCATAGTCTTTTTGTATTTTGCTTGTGAATACCACGTTTGGCGTATAATGGATCTTCTACAATAACTCGTAGGAGCCTACATCCACCGCATATCTTCCATCTTTGCTTGCAGTGAATCAATGTATTTCATAACCATTGATTGTTTATTGACTGCAAATGTGTTGCAGTGTTTGTTATTTGTTGTTGATTGTCATCGTTGCACATGTGTATGCTTGCTACAATTGGTGTATTTGCTTGTGCGTCCTTCAATTCTTCTAGCAACTGTTGCATGTATCCTCGAGACACTATAAACTTTTGTCAATTTCATTATTATTGATAGAAGATTTACAATTTTGTTGGAGTAGCTTTCATGGGTCAACTACAACATCCACTGGAGCTCTTATACGATAATCATTCAATTGAGATGATGATTCTTATTGATTGTTGCTTGGGGATGAATCATGTTTACAAATCAATTAACATGCTCCTAAGACCCTCATGTAATGACTCTGCGATCAAGCCATGCCTTTCATAATCTCTTTTTATATTTGACTTGAGATGATTGTTATTCATTTATCCTTTCATTTTCATAGGCATGTTACAAGAGAGTTGTTTGTTCAAATATTTCAAACTCCACATGATGCTATTTAGCTCATGTTCAGGATATCTCTTGCATATGATTCAAGTTCTTTTATGTGTATGTGTTTGAACCCAAGTTCAATTCATGCTTGAGCTCGAACTCAATATGAGTCTTCTACATTCATTCAAGTCTTTACTTGAGTTCAACTACTCAAGTCAAGTTTGAATCAAGTTCTAGTTTGCAAGTCTTCTATGCATTTAATTATGATCTCCTCCGATTCAAATTCATTTAAATTAGGATCCAATACTTGCAACATTGATTAATGTTCAATTTAAATTAAGGTCTTTGCTTTGTTCAAATTAGAGTCCAATTTTGAGTTAGGTTCATTTGTGTTCAAGTCAAGCTTAATCTTTTAAATTTCGTTCAAGTACAGGTCCTTGTGTTTCGTGCTCAAGTCCACTAGTTCGTGTTCATTTGAGTCCAAGTTCTTGCATGTAATTTTTGAGTTCAAACAGGTCCGGGTACAATCATATTTTCACCCAAAATTTTGGCAACCTCCTAGCGTCTCCCCCGTTTAGGGAAAAACTACGAGAAACTGGGCCTTCCCACCACGCGCAATAAAGGCGTGTATGGTAGGTGTCCTCGGACGAGGACACCGCGGCCGTGATCTTTCTTCCCACCACGTGCAATAAAGGCATATATGGGGTCTTTGACTGTACTTGAATTTTAAAAAGACAGTTTGCTTTCCCCCCGCTCGAAGGTACTTATGAGTGACCCCGCCTCATCGTAGACGTCGCACCAGGGTTCCATCCCACCACGCACAATAAAGGTGTGCATAGGCGGTTTTCCGATGCGCCACAAACATTGAAGTAAGGCTTTAGTGATTACCCATCTCGTCGTAGACGTCGCACCGGGGTCCTATCCCACCACACACAATAAAGGTGTGTATAGGCGATTTTTCAGTGCACTGCAAACTCTGAGAACGGGCTCTCGAGTTTAAGGTGATTACCCGCCTCGCCCTAGGAGCCGCATCGGGGTCCCATCCCACCACGCGTAATAAAGGCATGTATATGCGATTTTCCAGTGCGCCGCGAACTTTGAGAGCAGGAATCTGAGTTTAGAAATATGCGTACCTTCGTGGGGATATGTCGATGGAGTTGGCCCATGGATCGAGGCAAGAGGGTCATTTAATTTTTTTTATCTTTTCTTATTATAATTAATAGGTAGATTGAGGAAAGGATTTAGCTTTGATTTGCTTTGGAGAGGAGGGGAGATCGGTTTTGGAACTACTAAAGTCGGCGAGAGATCGGGATGGGGAAGTTTGGTCGGGACAGAGAAGGCAAGGAGGAGGCCTTGGCGTGGATGGGGGTTCGGTTGGATGGAGGAAGTCAGATGTGGGAGAGAGCAGTAGCGAACGGAGAAGTGGAGTCGGGAGCTCTGCGATCGAGTGGGGACGTGAACATGATGAGAGCTTCTTCTAGTGTTGTATTTAACGACTCCGAGGGAGGTGCGATCAAGGCAGACTTCGTATGCAGAGAAGAGAGGTATCGGGACAGAGAAGTAGCGAACCAGGACGTGAGCAGGCCGAGAGCTTCTTCTAGTGTCGTATTTAACGACTCCGAGGGAGGTGCGATCGAGGCGGGCTTCATACAGGAGATACGACTGCAACGGCGCCGATTCAGCGGGATTTGCGGGAGCGACTCCGTCAGCGGGATTCCTGGATCCGATGGGTTCCCAGTATGATTTTGAGCCCTCATTTTTTTCTTCTTTGGGTATAACATGAAGGTCAACAATGGGATATGAACCTAGAAATAGAAACGATGTTGCAAATAGCTCTTTGGAGAAGGCCTTTAATTTGCAAATAAGAGAGAAGTTAGATGGTGAGATACTAAGAATGTTTTACTCTGGTTTCAATTTAGCAAGAAATCCACATTACAAAAATGCATTTACTTTTGCTTCCAATAATAACCTTGTAGGTTAAGTGCAACCAGGGTGTAATATCATTAGAATCAAGTTATTCCAAAGAGAGATGACAAACAATGAGAAGTTATTTGAGCCAACGAAAGGAGTGTGGAAAGAAAAAGATGTCATATTGAATTTGTATTCAATGATGATGATATTTTGTACTAAACATTTTATATCATAAGCAAAACAAATTATCATGACATTAATTTATTATTGTTTGTCATTTCTAATATGATGTTACATTAATTTATATACACTATATAAACAAAATTGTAATGTAATGTCGTGTCCGCGTCGTACCCATGTCCTATATTTTCAAAAAATGTCATGTCTCATTTCCGTGTCGTGTCCTATTCGTATCGCCGTGTCCATGTATGTGCATCATAGCTTGAATATTGCCCATTTGCAAACCAAGCTGTGTTGACGCATTCAAAACATTGAATTACATAGAATGACACCCATATTGGCCTATCCACGATACGAAAATGATATGTAAAAGTTGCTAGTGTGTGAGGCTACAACATGTAATTCGAGATGTTAACAACGAATTCTGATAAAGCGATATATGCATGAAAAATAATAATCTTTTTAATAAAGCTAAATTAAATTATATAAATATATTTATTTTATACAATTATGGAATATATATATATATATATATATGAAAAAAAATAAACTAAAATAAGAACTTTGAATCTGATTTCAATCAAACCCAAAAAATCTAGGTCCAGGCAATGCAGCAGCGCGTAATATCTAAACTTCCACTTCTCTTGTGTCAAATGTAGGACAAAAAAATATTAAAAATAAATGTTTAATGATAAAAATAATTTTGTTTTCCCTACCCCATTCACAAAATAGTTCACCCTCTCTCTCGCAATATCCTTCAAGCATATCGACTCATGTTCCCCTCATCTATTCTTTTCCCTAATCAATTACTCCATCCTCAGGCAACATCCGCCTCCCTAAGTCATTCACTCGTCACAGCTCCTCCCTCATCATCGATAAACAAGATCTCTAGTCTCACTCTAAGTTTTCTCACATGTGCGAGCCCTATACTTACCCCATCTCTCCCTCCATCTTCCACTCTCGCACAAAGCCAAGTTAGTTGCTACTCTTTTTCCCTACTGTCTACCACTCCCACACGTCACACCCATCAAACCCTCGCATACTCAACACACCTTTCTCTTACTCTTCTTCAAATCCATGTCTTTGCCTTTAGAACATCCTCGCCGTTAAACCTCTAGCTCAACAACTTGGCTCACAAAAACCTCTCCACACTCTGTTGATGTGCAGCCTCTTCCCAGATGACTACAATCCTAAGCAAAAAGCGCCCCTTACCAACCTTCTTTCAAACACATGTTAAACACGTAACCCCAAAGATTGCACCTGCACATTACTCCTTCACTTTCTCTCTCTCTCTCACTCTGCCTCTCTCTCTCTCTCCAGCCCACACTCCCTTTCTTTCGCTCTCCCTTTCTCTTTTGAAATAAAGGTGAGAAAAAAAAAACAAAGAATAAAAAATATATATTTGAAAAAAAACATATAACAAAGAAAATAATGTGTTATTGATACTTTCCCTTGAATGCTTGCCAAAAAAATTATTTTCCTCAACCACTTCCCAAGTATAATACAAAATCTCAAAATTAAGTGCCCATGCATGTTGTTCTAAGTCAACAAGAAAATTCACAAATTAAGTTTCATTATCCCAATGGGACGAGAAAATTTTATGCATTCTACCATGTAGGTCATAAAGGCGTATACACATTTTTTAAGCATGATGGGTCAAAAGACCCACCAACCACGATGTCTCCTGACACTGACCATGCATGTTTTGCTTGGTGGAAAGGCTTAACACCCTCGAAGACGCCCCTTACATGCAAAAAGAAGTCGGGTGATTGCTGAAATTTATGCTAGAATGGGAACCAAAAAGAATAAAAATAAAATAAATTTTAGAACATAAATGCAATAAAAAAAAATTTAATAGGGGTCTTGTTACATACTTGAAAGCTCGCTTACAAGCATGCACAAGACTTCCACACAGCTCCTAACACTATGAAATCTCTATAGGCTATGGACTCTATGTAAAAATGAACTACAAAGTGCTCCTATTTATAAGGGAAATAAGCAATTCCTTGAAGGGCCCACCACATTAAAATGCAAATGCATAAATACAAAAATATCACTTTATAAAATATCTAAAAAATCTCAACTCGCTTCTAAGACATCAAATCCACAACATATACAAGCAAGCAAACATAAGGCATTTTTTAAATTTTAAAAATAAATCTTTCTATGTACTTCATTGACAAATGATTGTGCAAATAATCAAAATTTGAATATTTTAAAAGCATGTGTGCATCACAATATAACTTTCCAATTTGAATGGAAATTGCCTCGAGAATTGTGCAATTGTATCAAGAAGCATATAACTACCTTGATAAGTGTGCACATACACTATGCAAATACACCATATAAATGGGCCAAGAAAGATGGAACTGCACCAAAATATGTGCAAGCGCAATGCAAATGCACTATGAAACGTGTAAGTGCACTTTGCTTATGCATTAAAAAGCATGCACAATATATCAAATCATCAAAATTCATATTATCCACATGTGTTCTGATAAATGTACTAATATAAAAACCTTGAGATCAGAATACTAATTGGCCGAAAAATGAAATGAACTCAAATATCTCCTGCTATAAGAAGCGTGCAATTGTCCTAAAAAGTTTGCAACTATATTTTTAAATTCACGAGCTCTTTTTTAAGCTCAAACTCGCCAGTATATACCCCGAAGAATTTCTAATACTTGAATTTAATGTCTAAAGATGTTGCACGGACCAAAAATAAGATAAATGCAAGTCCACCCTGCTTTGCCAGCCATGCAACTACTTTGTGAATCATGCAATCACTTTGAAATTTAACAAATTCTCTTCAAAAATCAAAGTTATCGATATGTTGCATGATGTTCTCAAACAAGCAACAATGCATAGAGGACAAAGTCATAAGTTCCACTTTCGAAGTCAACACCTATGTCAATCGCAAACCCAGTCCTTAATAGGCAAGCTAACAAAATTTTATAAACAAGAAAATTTACAATCAAATATCTGATCTCAATACTCATAAGGATATTATGCCCAACAATGCAACTACAAATGTCAATCACAAACCCAATCCTTAATAGGCAAGCTAATAGGTCAAGGTCAAAAGTAACAAAATGAAAGCGCTCAAGACCTCAATGAAGGTTATGTTAAATGCAAATATCAACCAAAAGTGGCCCTATTTTCATAATTCCCCAAAGCTCAAACAAAATCATTTGGTGCAAATTTCAATGAATATTTAAAAAAATCCAAAATCAATATAAAATTTATTACATTCAAGTAAAATATATCACCAATAACTTAAAAAAATAAATGTTCATCATCCATTATCATTTATTAATGGTGATAAATTTAAGAATAACCTGAGCTCACAAAAAGTCAATGTTTTGTTGAATGTATCACTATGTTCACTCACAAACAGTCTATTGTCAGTAAGGATGCGACATGTATCATCTAACCAATAACTATCAATTGATACCACGGGTAAATGGTTATGACCAAGGTCATCTGACAAGGTGATTTAATTGCAAAATTGCAACATTAAATTATGATCATTGCTAGAACCCATAAGTTCTCCTATGACTTTAAAACCTATGAGTAATGAATCATGAAACGCACATGATAGGACACAAAATCTTATGTTAGCTAAAGTCAATTTAAGTTCATCCCCTTAAATAAACATCCACCCTAGGTCTATAAGATTACTTTGAACAAAGCAAGTCATAGCAACTGACAAGGATCTCTATACCATGTTGGGTTGACTATCTCTGCTAAGCAAATCAGGAACTATGTCAACCCGAAGTGACAAAACTATAGGATCATGATCAGATTCATCATTATTCCCCTCGCCATCCACTTTAAACAAAGAAGCGATATATTTTACTCAATGCTAAAATCAATTTTTTGGTTACAATACACTAAGCACTTAGCACTTAATGACTAGAGCTAATGAAAAGTTCTCTCTCATCATCAAATGAGATAATTAACCATAAGATTTTGTGACTATAGAGAACCTAAAACTAAATTATAAAATCCTCGCAAAATGGGGGCAAAATATCTTATTAATAGCTTATGTTCAACCAAATTTGCATTTTGAAAATTTTGCACATAACATAAACTCTCCTAGAAGAGTTGGACGCAATTTGTTTTAAGCCCACAATTTTCTAGTCTCATTTTGATCCTTGGAAGTTGTTACATAATGTGTAGGTTTAGCTTAAAAATTGAATAATATGCATATAATGTATGCATATAGTGTATAAATTGTGAGTGTGTAAGTGACTAGAAGTCATTTTATTTTGCATTATTCATATTGAATAAAAAAAATAGCAAATGATCATTTGCCTTAGTAGTTTCATCCTCCTCTGGTTCACTGGTTAAACATAGTGGTTTGCACTCAAGAAAATTAATCACGAACCCAATCATGGTCTTCTATAATGGAACTATATTTATGTGACTGCCAAAAGAACCAAATTTCAATATTATAGAACCAAATTTCAAAGTATAATATTGAGCTTAATGGGTTGCATTTGCAGCGTATTCCGACATGGTGGAAATGGCTATATTACATTTGCCCAACTGCGTGGTCATTAAATGGTTTGCTTACTTCACAATATGGTGATCTCACCAACGAAATGATGGCATTTGGGAAAACCACAACAGTTGATGCATTCCTGAGAGATTACTATGGATTTGATCAGGACCAATTGAGCATAGTGGCAATAACAATGGCTTATCTTCCTCTTGTTCTTGCCTCTCTTTTCTCATGTTGTATACGGAAAATAAATTTCCAAAGAAGGTAGTCATATAGTATATATGATGTTCAAGGGAAAAGTCGTGTTCAAAGAGAAGGGAATCCCCATGTAGGCTGGCTTGCAAATCATCCATTAGTTGAGGTCAGTTCTTTGTAAACGCATAGATCAACATCACTTGTGAATGCTGAAGCTTGAGTACTATGTATTTTAGAGAGTATTATTATTATAGTTATCTAAGTTATATGCTTCCATATATCACAAAAATTGGTCATGTGCAAAAATGAGGTGCCGATCACCACCACTGGGCTAACAACTAAGGCTTTGAAATAAAGACAAGATCAAAAGTTAATTCAAAATTTTGAGTGCAAACCAGATCAAAGATAGTTGGAACTGCAATCACTACATCAGAAGGCATTTTTTTATTGATTGAATGCTCCCCACTATCATGATTGCCAAGAGATTTTTGTGATTAAATGCTCCCCACTATCCTAATTGCTAGGATATTTTTGCAATTTTAGGTGTGCCTTAAGGCATAAATAGCCTAAAGATTAATAGGTATTTTCAAATACACATGAATTGCTAATAAACTTTCCTTAGTTGATAAGAACTAAATTAGCAGTAAGGATTGGATTTTTCCAAAGAGAACAGGAAGAATGAATCATCCTAAATATTATGTGTTATCTGTTGACGATACAAAAAGATCTCTTTTTTAATCGTCTTTTGTTCACTTGAGTAAAGCAATAATTCTTATGATAATTCCTTTATTCCATGAAGAAAGACTCAATTTATCCCTAAGCATTGAAGGCCACTAGTCAGCAAACCAAGTGTACCTCATTGGGATCTTTCATCAAAAATATAGTCCTTTCTTCCACAAGTTTTGGAGGCACCAATTCCTCCCTTTAAGTTGTTGAAATCTTGACCAGATCCTTTTCCATCCTATCAAGTGTGAAGTGCAGGTTTTGCATCTGTGACAACTGCCATCTTCATGAATCTATCATTTGTCTTTCCTTCATGCGAACACAGCTTGCGAAGATACCAGAGATCAATCATTAGCCTTTTTTTTCTCTTTTACTTCTTCTAATCGTATGACCCACAAAGCCCAGTCTCACAACCATCATTATACTTCTTCTAACATTAGCCTTAGCATACCCACATAGTTCTTATCACCTTACTCATGAATATTTTCCCTCCTTGGCATGACAAGAAAAATAAGAAGAGTGAGAATAGGCTCACGGTCGAACCGTTGTCCTTGCCTGCCCGTCTCGCCTCACCCGCCCGCTGCCTATAGACACCTCACCTTTGTGGCTTGGCCCCTGTCCCACATGTCACGCCTCAATATCAGGTTTGACTTGATCCCGACCGACAACTTGTTTTTGACACCCATACATATTGCCCTATCTACCTCACAAAGTAAAACACAAAATTTACCTACATGCGAGCTGATAGCATGAAATTTGAGACACACAAGGAACAAAAATTTTCTACAAGGGGTTAATCCAAATATCTATTTTATCTTTTTATGTTATCTTATCTTATTTAATTAAAAATAACAACTTCCAAAAAAATCTTAATAAAATCTATTGCATCCTTACCCAACTAATCCCAATATCTCGGCCTCATACACCTCGGTACCGCATAAAATCATGTTCTGATCCCATCTCAGTCTGATTGTAATTGAAAAAACAAAACAAAAAAATCCCATCTCTCTCAATCTCTCCCCCACACTATCTCACATAGACCTCCACTCTCAATCCACAACTTCTCTCAAGTGACTTTAACTCAAGCCTGCCCGCTCTCTCTCGCCTCCCCTGCTACCCTTCACACAAACCCCTCTCCTTAGCTTACATCCATGTCCCTTCCTCCTACAGCTTGTTTAGCTCTCATTTCAACCTCTCCGGCTCACTTCTCCATCTAACACTTTTACCAAAAACCCTTTATAGCAAAAAGTGAGGAAACTGTGATGCACACTTGTTAAGGAGGCTCGACAGGGCTTGACAAAACTAATGTCTCTTGATGAAATTGAAGCAAGGAGTCACAATAACAGTGTGTGGAGTCACAATGTCCACTTATGGAGTTCTCTGTTGCCAAGGATGCCCATCTCCAAGCGCTTCTTAAAATCTCCCACAAGGCCACAAGCACAATAAGGAATGGCAAAATGAGCTTGAATCCCTATAGAACTGTTGACCTTTGCATAAAATCCAGAAGAAACAAAATTAAAAATCCTGCATACATAAACTCTTACCCGTCGGATCCAAGGATTCTGTCGCGAATCACGCCTATTCGGCGTCGTTTGCAGTCATCTCCCAGAAATCCTGCCCAAATCCCGCATCTCTCCTCGATCCCGCTCCTTCTTCCGCCTTTAAAATGCGAACGAAGTGTTCGTTCAAGGGGACCCTTCTCTCGTTCACTCGCCTCCCACAACTGAATCCCTCCAAGCTTCCCGAACTACTCCCGACCTCCTCTTCTCAACTCCATACGAAACCTCTGCTCCGGCTGAACTCCCTCTGCCCGACATCCAACCTCCCGATCTCCTTCAGCCGAGAGAGAGAGAGAGAGAGAGAGAGAGAGAGAGCCGAAGCTCCCCTACCTCATGCCGACTGCCCTATCCGAGCCCTTCTCTGCCTCCTCCTTTGACGTTCTCCCTTCTTGTTGAATAGGATGTTACGACATTTTAATCGGAGGCAACACAGGGAGCTCGCTGGTTGAAGGTATCTTTCTCCCTTTCTAGCGCCTCTTCAGCCAAATCCCGTAAATATGTTGAGTGGAAAGGGGGAGAAAATTAATTTATTTTAATTATAAATTTTAATATTTATAATTAATTATAGTTAAGAAATTAATTATTAGTAATTATTTTTAATTATAAATAATTAACTAATTACAATTAATTAATAATTATTAATTAATTATTGATTATAATTATTTAATTAAATATGATTAATTTTAATTAATTATATTTAATTATTAATTAATAATAATCTGAATTAATTAATAATTAGTAATTAATTATAATTATTTAGTTAATTATAATTACAAATAATTAATTATTTGGTTATAATTACTTAATTAATTATAGTTAATTATTATTAACTATAATTAATTATGGCTAATTATAATAAAGAAATATGCTTCTTCCTTCTCTTATCTCGATCCGCGCCGACGACCGCCAAGGTATAACTCCTAAACCCTAAAACTTGAAAACCCAATTCCCGGCTTGCAACGCGGCGATACGACCAACTCATGCACGCTCTCTAGCGTGGTGAGAACGGGAAATTTGTTGCGAGCTTGGCGACGGGGCGGGTAATCAAAAACCCCATTTTCGGCGTTGAGGCGGGTCCTGAAAACCAATCTCATGCACGCTTCTCTCTAGCGTGTGGGAAGGGAAAACCAGATGCGAACGCCTACGGCAGGCGGGTAAAATTTATTAAAATTGCTATTTAAAACCAGTCGCCCGCAACCCATCTGCACGCTTTCTCTGTGGCGTGGTAGGGCGAGAACAAATATTTACGCCGCGGTGTCCTCTTCCGAGACACCTACCATGCACGGCTTTTCTCTAGCGTGGCGGGAAGGCCCTTTTCCGTAGTTCCCCTAAAGGGGGAGATGCCGGAAGGCTGCCGAAATTTCGTGTAAACATAAAATCGTACTTGGGATAATTTTTGGAGCTTACTTGGACAATTAAATTTGGAGCATTCAAAATGGACTTAATTTCAAACTCAAACAATCTAAATAATTGAATGCAAACGAAATAAAGAATGGCTCGTACTCAAGGGGACCGCAGAGAACTGTACTTGAAAACTCAAACTCAGATTTGAAACTCAAGCAAGAACGTTCCAGTATGGCCTTGATTGAACTCAAAAGGACAAGATTTGGGACACATTTGAACAGAAGTGGACTTGTGAACTCGAACTTGAAACTAAAATGGGACTTAAAATGATAATTCAAACCAAATAATTGAAAGCTTTGATTTTGGACTAAGAAAGTGATAGTTGAGCTACAATTGACATTGAAATTTCCAAACTTGACATCATATGCATATAATTTTGCATTTGAACATTTAAGCCGACAAGGCTTGGACTTGGACTTGAACAATTTGAAAAGCAAGGGCCAATAGAACTGATTACTCGAAGGACAAAATTCAACCAAAACAAAAACTTAGATGACAATTGAACTTGCAAATTCAAGTATTTACTTGAGACAATTACAAGATCTTGAAATCATATGGGACTTGAATTGAACATTAACTTGAATAATTTGTTACACTAATTAAGTATGTTTCAAACATGATTTGACCTTAAAAGGACTACAAGGGATTTGATTTTGGAAATACTTTGAGCAAGGATCTTGAGCTTGATAGTTTGATCACTCAAACCTTGGATTGAAACATTTACATTGAGGCCTGAACCTTTATATTGGATTCGAGTTTAGATATGATCTTGGACTCATTATGACATTGAATCTGCAAGCATAAAACTCAAACTTGAATTGAGTCATGAGCTCTAAAAGAATTTGAAACAAGGCAAGTTAGACTTCAAAAAATTAAATCTTGAATGTAGAAGGAAACTTTTGATTCGACTTGAAGAATTTGTAGCTTGGTTAGAATGAAAGAGTTCGTTTGAAAGCCAAAAGCTCACAATCATAGAGAATTAATTCTCTATAGCAAATTAAAATGTCTCGATCAGCAATAAGAACAAGGAACAACGAAGCAATGAAAGATTTACATTAAAATCTCATTGAAACATGAATTTTCTCATGAAGCAAATGACGGTATTCATGAAGGGATCATTCTACAGAACATCGATGAGAAAAACAACACTCAAGATGCAATCAGCCATCAAAGACAATGGAAAGACCTTCAGTATACATTATAAATAAAAGATATCCATATCACCCACATGGGTTAATCACGGAATTTGCAAAGAGGAGTTGGATGATGCTAATGGAATTGACCCCTAATGAACATGATTCATCTCAAGTAGAGTAAAGAAATGATATTTCAAATTTATCATGCATATGGAAACAAACCACCTTTTCAAAGGATAAAGAATTTGCAAGGGAAGTTCTATTTGCAACGAGTAAAAGGACGAGCCCTCGATGTGTTACCTAAATTAATCCCTGAATAATACAGTGACTGATGGTTTCCTTGCCAATCAACTCTATGGGCATAAATAAATTGAGTGCAATAAAGCTGCGACACCTCTATATCAATATAAATGTTCAAAGTTAAACGAAACACTTGATTCACTGTAAGTGGAAAAAGAAAAATATACAACGGATGTAAACTCCTACGAATTATCGTAGGAAATTTATTGCACCATTCAATGCATCATCGCCAACCAAAATTTTATATGGCCACCATCAACTACAAATGACAACAAGTCACTGTGAGAAACTCGTGATGCATAGAACAGATCAGTTATAATCATCTACAACTTAAGGAAGGGAAGACTTAGTTAGTGCACTACAATCCAATTGTAGAAAGCAACACGTAGTGCACGACAGTCTACCTGTACGTAAGCATATGAACAACTAAATTCAGAAGCTGTTACGCCACGCCACCGAACTTGCAACACCTCTACAAGCAGACAGAAGGCGTTAAACAAGTTTGAAATAAATACCCCCGCACGTGCACCGTAGTTTGTATACACATAGGTACACAAAAGGGATAAATGTAATCAAATACCCGCATGTGGCCCGACGAGCGTGTTATTGGTACACACGTGACATCTATGGATGTTAAGCGGGTTATTAAATTTGAACCCGATTCTTCCAAGTAGATAAAAGGAGTTTGACATGGTTCAATTATAAAATTACCCCCAAACACCCGCATGGGCCCGACGAGCGTGTTATTGATACACCGTGACGTCTAGGGATGCTGGCCGCGGTCGATAAGTGAATTCAAGTTCAAAACCCGATCCTTCTATACAGATCTATAGGAGTCGACAGGTTCGAACCATAAGAAATATAAGGTGTGGTGTCCAATATATTGTTTTAATACATTCATATCAGGCCTTCAAGGCCTATAACAATTTGAATTCACTAATAAGGGCATAAAGCTTGCAAAATCTGATCCTCTATCGATAATTCGATATAGTTGGCAAGATTCAATCAATAAAACAGAAATGCTCCAAACACCCGATGATGGCCGTGTTGAATGCTAATCTCAATCGGAGGGGTTCACAAATTTTCCAATGCTTTCCAAATTATCCAAAAATCCAGAAATCAAAAATCCCAAAAATTCAAAAATATTTTTAAATTTGAAATCTAACTATCAAACACTTAAAGCAAACTTCATCCACCCTCCGCAACAGTTTGTCGGGGCGGACAAATTGAAATTTACTTCAGCTCACATAGAGATAATGCTGGTCGAGAATATCACTATGATCCATTCTCAAACAATCTCTTGCCAGTAAAAGACGTGGGTACGTGTCCTCTAACCGGCAGTTTCGCCGCCAAATTGCACTGCATGTAAATGGTTATGACCCGGGGCCCTTTGAACCGAGTGGTTTTGCCTCCAAATGGCACCACAGATAGCGGTTATGGCCAGAGCCAATACGCTCCTTTTAGTGGCGTTAAATCCTTGAGATATGATCAATAGGATATGATCGATAGGGCACAAAGCCCTCTGTTAGCTAAGGTGGATTTAAATTTGTCCCCTTAGATAAACATTCATCCCAAGTGTCTACAAGGTACCCTTTGACGAAGCAACCCATGGCTACCGACAAGGATCCTCTGTCAGGTTGGGTCGACTACCTCCTCCTGACTAAGTAGAACCAGGGACCACGATGGCCCGGGACGACGGAACCATGGGATCTTGATCGGGTCTACCATCCATTCCCCCACCATCCGCTTTAAGTGCTAGGTGGTGAAATTTCCTATTTTAAATATCACTTTTCAAATCTTTCCAAATTCCCAAATCCAAACCCAATTCCCAAATCCAATTTCTACAAATATCCTAAGTCCATTGCTGCTACTAGATACCAGATAATATGTATATTCTACGTATCTGATCGACGACTAGCCTTAATCGAAAGTTCTCTCTCGTTATCGGGAGGGGTAATTAACTATAGGGGCTTGTGCCTATAGGAAACCAGAACTCAGATCATAAAGTCCTCAACAAATGAGGGCGAAATCTCTGGGTAGTGTCTTATCTACAAACCCATCTGTCTTCCAAAATTTACCCCGGAACCTATCAGTTAAAACTCTCTCGCCGAATAAAAAGAAAAAGCGGGCGGAGGCCGGGGCCGAATTTTCGAAGCCCACAAGAACAACATTCAATTGGCTCGATTTCCAAAATTTACCCCGGAACCTATCAGTTAAAACTCTCTCGCCGAATAAAAAGAAAAAGCGGGCGGAGGCCGGGGCCGAATTTTCGAAGCCCACAAGAACAACATTCAATTGGCTCGATGGCTCGGGGATCTACCAAGAATGAGATTTAAAGGCTCGGGGATAAACTGAATTAGCAACCTTGAAAGAATACATGAAAGCTACCCTCTCAACTCATAAGAATCTTAAAGTTCATATTGATGAGAAAATAGATACCATGGGAAGACGCAAAACTCATAGCTTTAGAGACTCGAAAGCAACTAGAAATGGCCAATGGCATTTAGAGACTATTGTAAGGGGTGTAATCTACAAGAATATTTGAACCCTACAACATCCAAGGAAGGAGAATCTAGAGTTAGAGTTAGTGCACAAGAAAGAATTCTAGACTTCTGTGGAAGATGGAGCAGAAAGAAAGAAGCCTCCACTTGAAGTTAAATATGTTGCATCATATAGCCTGAATTGGAGCAATTGAGAGCTGCACTTGAAACAATTGAGACAAGCCCCTAGAAAGAACAAATTCTAACCATTATGCAAATTCAATCAGCATTTGAGATGCCTGAGTATGTGAAGGTTGATGTAGGGCTCATGAAATTGGAACTCGGGCCAACCTTATAGAAAACAAAGGCAGAACTTTTGGAATTGAAAGCACACAGTCTTAGTACATGAAAGGGGGATTCATAGGAATATCGCTAGTACATGAAAAGGGAATTCATAGGAATATGGCAAGTACAAAGGAGCTGAAAAATGAAATGGATAAGGCAAATGTGAGCCAATTTGACTCTGAGATGAGGCTGACAATACTATAGATGTTACACTAAAACCAAACCTCTTGGATAAAGAGACAAAAGCTGTAAAGCAATGTAAGGGAATGAACAGCTGAAATCAGACAACATTTTCGAAAGTTGACCTCCACAAATTTGAACTCGCTGTGAACTTCCCCGCGCAGTGCCACACTGTGCCACACCACATAAGTACCCATACGTATCTATTTTGATGTGGCTGGAAATTTTTCATTTGCAAATTTCTTGTGCATGTGATCACCCATACCCGCCTTTTCCCTGGTGCAAGAAGAGAAGACCCATATGCATCTTTCTTGGCACGATCGGGAAACATGATTCAAGTTGCTTAAATAAATAAAATAACAACAACAATAAGCCTTTATCCCATTATATGGTGTCAGCCACTTAAATAAATAAATAAATATAATAAATAAGTACTAATACGTGTCTTTCTTGGAGTGATGGGGAAATTTCGTATTAAACATTTTTTATGCGAGCAGAAAGACTTATATGGGCCTTTCTTGGTGCGATGGGAGCAGTAGTCCCAATCATGGTGTTTACACCACCCATACATGTCTTTTTTGACATGGTGAGCAGGCCCAACATTCCAAAATTACCCCTACACAACAGGTGACGTCGGAATGCTAACAAAATTTGAATTGATAAAACCTGGAGAGAACCATTAGAATGGGCATCTTAAATCATAAACTTGAAATAAAAGGAACAAATGCAAAAATACAAAACCATCAAATGAAAATAAAATTGCTAAACAAAATTGAAGCTGCAAGCATAAAACAAAAAGAAAAAAAATCGAACTCGAACAACACTAATAGGGGATCTGCAATGAACACAATAGCTCGTATGTAAGCAAGAACCGTCATCCTTGCACACTCAGAACACTCTTGAGCTCTCCTAAGAGAATGAGAAAACACAAGGACATGATGAAATGAATACAACACACCTGACCTATTTATGAGACAGATAAGTTATATGAGGCCCACAAAACTAAAAAACCAACTATGTAAAGCAAGGTTTTTAAAACCGGACTGGTCCATAAACCGGAAGAACAAGAGGTTAGTGGTTCGATGGTTCGACCGGGATCGAACTGGATGACGTAATAAATATTTATTATATTTAAATATTATAATAATGACACAACTATTTATAAATATATAACAAAAATTGAACATAATTATAATATGAAGTATAAAAAATAAAACAATATATATAGTAAATAAAAAAAAACATAATAGTATATTTTATTTGAAGACAACCAATCATAGAAAGATGCGAAAATACTTTATACCAACTGATAACAAAAAGAAAACATATTCACTTTCTCATTTCAATAGTTTCAAATTTTCAATAATTTCACAAGAGCAAAATCAAAGATCTTCTAAATTAGCATCATCAAATCTATCCAAATAAGTTGAGTCTCCAGGTCTGGCTTCAAAAAAATGTTCAAACCCAAATGCATCTGATTGATCAAGCCCGATTATGTCGCATACATCTCCTTCATTCTCTAAGGCACCTTCACCAACAAATAAGAAATATAAAATAAGATATTATCAACTTTTTGCTTTCATTTAAATGATATACTCAAATTTTATTATCAACTTACAATGTCCTGAATGATTAAATGATATATTTTGTTCTTCAACAACTGGCATTGCATCCTCTTTGTATATTAACTAGTAGTTGAAGTATGATTAGTAGGAGCTTCCATTCTAATTTGGTTAACTAAATAAAATCACACATAAATTAAAACCCAAGGTAGAAAACTACAACGTAGAAAACTATAAGATAGAAAAATATGCAAGGTAAAAAACTATGCAATGTAGAAAACTGTGCAATAGAATTGCAATGTCTGAAACGATACACAATGCATACATCAATCCGTCGTAGAGAAGAATTTCACCACTGCCTAAAGTCTCCAACCTTTCAGTACTAGAGATGAGTTCCCTAAAGAAAACCTGTAATATAATTGACATGATTTCAAATGTTGAAGGGAAGCATTTACACGCCATGTGAAAGAGAAAAGCTACAAGCTAAGCTATCTTTTTAGTAGCTATTAAATTCGGATAAATATTTTACATCTGAATTTAAGCAGTAAGTGATGGTAGACAAGGCAATGCAAGAATGTAGAACTATCCAAAAGCTACAACAACTTTATAAGAAATCTATAAAGATTAAAGACTTCAGATTCTGAAACAAACCAGGACAAGGCAACGTTCGGCCTTGACTCGTGGCTTCATGAATGACTAAGCCTATAGGAGGAGATCGGGTTGGCTTCTTGCTTCGCGAACGAGAAGAACAAAGACGGTAAGTCGATAGCTTCGAATGAGATTTTTTTTTCCTCTGTTGAAGCTCGAAGCCAAAGAGTCGAGAGCGAACGTCCGATGCGAATGAGAGGTTTTTTTCCCTATTATAAGCATTCCCTCCCGAAATCTCTGCCATTGGATCTAGCTAATCAACAAGGTATCCGAACCGACTGGTTATCGGAAACCAGAACCGGGTTGGCGGTTCAACAGTCGAACCGCCGGTTCGAGCGGGTTTATCCCGATTTTCTGCAAAACAGGTTCTCATTTGAACCGTAACCGGCCGGCCGGCCGGTTCGCGGTTCAACTGATTGAACCGACCGATTCGGTCCAATTTTAAAAGCCTTGATGTAAAGACAATAAAAAGGACATCATGAGATTTCAATTCATCTCTATGTTGCAAAATTCATAAAATAAAACAAGCAAGCAGACATAAGACGAATTTTTAAAATTCAAAATGAAACATTACATGCCTTCGAATGACCAAACATTCGTGCAAATTACAAAGTATGGATATTTGCAAATCATAATCATGCATTACATGATAATTTTTAACTTAATTGTAATGCATTGAAAAGCATACAAGTACACCATATAAATGTATTAAAAAACATGCAAGTGTACAACAAAAAGGAACAAAAAAATATGCAACTACCCTGAGAAATGTGCAATTGCTCAAAGAAACATGCAATTGCCCCGAGAAATGTGCAAGTACACTGCAAATGGAATAAAAAGGATGTAAGTATACCATACAAATGCACTAAAAAGCATACAACTGCATAAAAGAGCATGCATATATATTGTATACATGCACAAAAAATCATGCAGGTGCATTATAAAGCCCACCAAAAATTATGTGCAACAAACATAAAATTATCTGCATATGCCCCTACAAATGTAATAAATGCTTGAACTAAAAGTCTACAAAAAAGTTGCATATATTAAAAATGAAAAAAAAAAAGATCCCCCATTTTGAGAATCGTGCAACCATTTTTGAAATTTATAAGATCGTTTTTCTATTTTAATCATATTTCACGTAGACCATCGAGCGAGCAACCTTGCCTATACAATATAATCATAAGTCTCACGTTTCAAGCATGATCCACCTCGCACTAAGATTTGTACCCTGTGAAGGATGTTCGAATAACAAACTGCAAATAGCTCATGATAAAAGAATCATTTTTAAATCCTATTAGAATAATAAACTGCTCATTATAGATGTAAGGTAGATGTTTATTCAAAGGGGATTTGACAACTTTTAGTTTCCAACAAGGATCCTTCGTTTAGGTTAGGATGATTACTTCCACTGACTGAGCAGACAAGGGTTCATGAAAATCAAGAATAATGAAATCATGGGATCTTGAACGAGTTCATCATGATCTCCCACACCACCCGCTTTCAGCTAAAGATGATAAATGTTCTCTATCATAAATCCAAAAATCATTGATACTATACGATAAACATTTAATGTCTGTCTAATAACTAGTCTTAATCAAAAGTTCTCTCTTGTCACTAGAATGACCAATATCAAAGGTGTTTGCTCCTATGAAAAATCTAAAACTAGCTAAAAAAAATCTAGCAAAATCAAAGCGAAATCTCCATATAATATCCTATATACAATCAAATCCGTCACAAAAGAGCTAGTCACAATTTTTCGGAGCCCACATTTTTTCAGGAAAGTCATAACAAAAATTATGCTTTATTATTTTAATTGAGGGGAAAAGAGGGAGAGTGTGAGATAAAAAGAGAGGGCAAAATGTTCGAAGAAAACCAAAATTAGCTCCTAGCATATAGCTTAGGAAGAGATGGAGGATTTAAAAAGTAAAAGGATACTTAAAAGCAATATGTTCAGAGTCAGCCACATCAACACCTAGCATATAATTAAAAGGGGGGTGCTAACTAAGATGTGCATGGATGCTCAAATGCAAAATGTTTGTGTAATAATTTTCTAAATTCCTCGTAATACTACTAATGTAGGAACATTGATGTTCACATATGGCACACTTACCGACCTTATTGACTACTCATGTTAGCCAAGTGAACCAATCCATGCATACACTAAATTTGGGTTTAAAAAACAATTGTTCGTCATTGTTTGCCCAGATAATCATAAAAATAACAAGCTTTTATCTCACTATGTGGGGTTCGGCTACATAAATCTTTTTTATCCATTGTGTACTATTAAGAGTCAAATTTTCATTTAAATCTAATAAAGAAATATCATTTCCTATGTTGCACCGATATGGATACGGCGACACGGATACGACACAACACGGATACGGGACAAGTCAATTCTTAAAAATACAGGATATGAGTACAGCATGGACAGTGGACATGACATTTATAATTTATGTCATACATAAAAATTAAGAAAACAATAAAATCATAGCATTTGAAATGACAAAAAAAATTAAAACAACATCATTTGTAGTCTTGTAGCTTATAATATCAAAATAAAAGTAAGTATTAACTGTCTAGTATAACAACAAAAATATAAATATAAATTGTCTAGCACATGAAGTTTCAACTATTCAATAGAAGGAATGATAGGATTAGCTTGTTCAATGGTTTGTCTTTAAACTTCTATTGAACATAAACCCAAGATGCACACTCACGCTCACGGGTTCGGAAGTGAGAGAAACTTGCTCGCAACCATGGAAGAAAATGTGAAATACGCATCATTTTTTCCAATTTTTTTTGTTTTTCAAGGTACACGCGTATCCGATACGTGTGTCCTTTTGAAATTAAACATTATTTTAATTGGATACGGCTTTGGCATATCGGTGCCGTATCGAATGAGTATCCATGTCGGACACGTATCCGATACAGCACACCTTCATAAATAGGTGTATAGGTGCAACATAGATCATTTCTAAAACATTGTAACCAAGTCTTCTTAGTTTTACCTCTACATTTCTTAGCAAAGATCAAATCTAATACATCTACTCTCCTAATCAAGATATCAGAAGGCTGACGTTTTACGTGACCATATCATCTAAGGCGACGCTCTCCAATCTTATATGCCATTGAATCCACTCCAACCTTTTCATGCATACACTCGTTTCGTATTTTGTTTCTAAAAGTGAAGCCACTCAAACATCTGAGCATTCTCATCCCTACAATACTTAACTTAATTTTAGTCTTCTCTTTTAATGGCCAAAATTCTGCGCCATAAAGCATTGTAAGTTTCACTACCATGTTATAGAATTTTTCCTTAAGTTTAAAAAGTACTTTTCAATCACACAACAGGCTCAATGTATTCCTCCACTTCAACCATCCAACTTGAAATATACTAATAATATCCCCATCTATTTCACCATCACTTTGAACAATAGACCCAAGATATCTAAAACATGTACTCTTTTTAATGACTTGATCACCCAAAGTCACAATCCCCTCACTAGATATATTACTACTAAAATTACACTCTAACTATTCGATTATAGATCTACTCAAACAAAAAACCTTTAGACTTTAAGGTTCACCTCCATAATTCAAGTTTTCCTTCAACTCCCTCACTAGTCTTATAAAAAAAAAATCATCTGTAAAAAGCATGCACCTTCGTTCATCCTCTTGCAGATGTTCAGTAAGAGCATCCATGACTAAAGAAAAAAGATATGGGTTTAAAGTTGATCCTTGATATAACTCTTACTTTCATAACTACCTCGATGGGAGCAGTATCATCTTTGAACATATTCTCAATAACTACCTCTCATAATTTTTATGTATGACACATTAACATAATTCCTCTATAATTTACACTCTTATGCATCACCTTTTTTCTTAAAAATATGAACTAACACACTCTTCCACTTATCTGGCATATTTTTATTCTTCGAAATAGTATTAAATTTTTCGTAAGCCAAGAAATTCTTTTATCTCCTAAGCATTTACACACCTGTATTGGAATATCATTAGGTCCAACAATTTTTTCATATTTTATTTTCTTTAAAGTCTCTCTAACTTCAGTTTTATTGATACAACGATAAAAACAAATAACTTTATTGTAATTTAGGGTACTAAAGTCACTAAAGTCGATCATATTCTCGCAATCAACAACAAAAATTTATCGAAATATCTCATCCACCTATGTTGAATATCCTCTTCTAACAAAAAAATTTTTTATTTTCATCCTTAATGCACTTCACTTAAACTTAAACTAAATTCTTACTTTCATATCTCTTTGTTTGACTAATTTATACATATATTTTACGTCCTCATTAGCATATAATCTATTATACAAATTACTAAAAGTTAATTACTTGCATGACATATTGCTTTGTTAAACTCCTTCCAATTCGGCCCATTTATAAATTTCTCAATTTTTCAAGCTTTACATTTAATCCAATATTAACAACAAATTTTATTATTTTTATCTTTTCTTGCACATTTTGATTGTATCACCAACTATTTTAATATTAAGAGATTTTTCTTTAGATACCAAACACAAACTTTGCAATATTTTTAATATCACTAGTTTTTATTTCCCACATAACAATACAACATCAAAATTTTAAGATTTTAAATCTTACTCTAAAAAATATTTTTGTTTGTGTTTTTTAAATACCCTCATCTAATCCTAGAACAATATTTTACTCCATTTTTTAAATTTTGCACATTTATCTGAAAGTCTTAAACTAATAAGCGATACTAAGTACATAAACTTTAACTTGAACTCTCTACGCCCTCGCATAATTGAGAGTTCAGTTCCATTATCTCTATTAAATTATCTCTCCTAAAATATGTCACAAACAAAAGAAGCAATCTAACAAAATTCAAAAGAAGGAAGAACATTACTCACATCCATCAGATTACACCAATTTGGCCTCAAAGCTGAAATCCATAAGGTTTCCCAATTCATTATATCTTCCTCATAATATCCCCACCCACTTATCCGAGCAAAATCAATCCAACCACTTCCCCAATACCAATCATCCAATGCCAAAACAACCCCTCCCCCTTCCACAATCCCAACAAAAAAATAAAAAACCCTAAAAATTGAGCCCTGCTCCCAAAACTGTAATATCCCCGATGGGGGTCCCGTCGCGTGAAGAAGTCGAAGGTGGCGAGGAATACGGAGAAGGTAAATCGGACGGAAGAGCTTGTTTTGGTCACTTACAGCCGTGAAGTCGAAGAGGACGAAGCAAAAGAAGTAATTGGAAAGCCGCTTGCTTCATTCGCGCCGGTTCTGTTACCTAAAATCGTGAAAGCCAACGAACTCGAAGTCCGAATCAGGTGAGGTGGAAGAAGACGAAGAGCTCGACGTCGGTTGACGAATTGAATATTTAGGGGAGGCGTCGTTTCGCTCCCTATACAACGAGAGTGAGAGGGTAAAGCATCAGCTTGTGGCGAATCGAGAGGGAAAGAGAGAGCCGAGGGAGACCGAGAGAGTGAGAACGGAAGCGAGGGAAATATCGAGCAAGCTTGCTGGGGCATTAACAATTTTTATTTGAGTTTGCAGGTACATTTTTTATTTTTGTTAAATTTTATTTAGAAAATGATGGGAATGTATAAGTGAGAAATTTTAGATTAAAATGATTTGAGTTAATAAATTTTATTTAAAAAAATTATGAGCATATTTTTTATATGCTCATAATTTTTTCAAATGAAATTAATTTTAATTGAGTATAATATATTTTTTATTATTTTGATAAAATGTATCCTAGAGAGAAAAAGAGTGCGTAAATATTATGAGAGATTTTATTTAATTAAATTAAAAATTTTTTTAGTAAAAAATTATAATTTTAAAAATAATTTAATATGTACTAGAAATTTTAGAAAAATATAATCAAAATTAGAAAGATTATTGAATATGAGAAAATAAACTTTATAAAAAAGAGATCTTTACAATAGTAGATTAATTGGCTAGAGATAAAGTGAGCAATTTATAATTAATTAAATGAATAAAATGATTATATAAAAATGCTTGAATGTGCATGTTGACTGATGGATCACATATCTTTATGATATTGATTCGTGATGCAATATATTCATGCACGTAAATGAAAAATGTTATGAAAAAAGAAAATGAAATTAAAAATTTATACCTTCATTGGTACTATTGTAGACGGTGGCTCCTATGACGGTCATATTATTTATAAGAAAGCATAATGATATAGATAAATATATGACATGTATAACATTGATGATCATGTTCGAAATGAATTTAAATGAAATTATTTTATATTTTGAAATGATCATGCATATTATTGTTAATGCCTTGAGTTACTGTAATTTAGAGATATGAATTACTCACTGAGTTATGTTATGACTCGCTCTTCCTATTGAAAAATATTTCAGGAATAATTTAGTAAATTAAAATGAGCATAAGAGAAGAAAATATGTATCGTAGGTGTTACGCTTTAAAAGAAAAATATTTATAAATATTTTTAAGATTTTAGTGGCTCTTTATGCTTATTAGAAATAGTTAATTATTAAATGAAAATTTAATCAACAGTCCGTCCGTCTATTTCCACATCATTAATTTGAGTCTCTGGGTTGGGTCATGACAAGAACCCTGTCCTAAATTCTATAAGGCTTGATTCAAGTTGGGAGATTAAGAGCATGTGTGAAGATCATACGAGTCCAGTGGAGAGAAAGGCAACATGATGCAACTAATATAACGGTCCATATTATTCAAGCAAGAGAAAGGGAAAATTGAGGCTTCAAGACAACAAGTCGTTATTTTTTTAAACTTTCTATAATTTAAAGAGCAACAGTAGAGATTAAAGCCAGGTGGTAATGAAATAATTAAATCTTAGGAAGAATATTACATGTGTAATCGCCTTTTAGAAATGAGATAGCATACTTTTAGTATCTTTCTTGAATCTGAAAAGACCCTTAAACAATATTCCATCAACTACTTGACCAATCCTTATAAACCAACGCAAAAAATTAAGCATAATACCCAAGTCTAAAACTAATTAATCAATAATCAAATACACCCATTATTTTTAATCAACTATCCATCTTTGTTGCAAGCATTATATATCATGAACCTATCTTAACATATGATTCCATCAATCCTTAAACTCACAAACTCAATATTAAACAAGTCTCCATCAACCTTATTTTCCCATTTCCTATAAGGCAGCTAGAATGATAATTTGGTGAGCAACGATTCCCATAACGATATAAAATTCTATTACAATAATCAGTGTAAGAAGGGATTATTAACGTATGCATTGGGCAGATAATTCAATGAGTGCTAAAAGAATATATGTAAAAAACTCAAGGCTATAACAATAGTAATGATGAATATATGAGTAGATAGTAATAACTGTAATAAAGAATATACTAGGCATGGTAACATATAAACTACAACATGATAGAACTATGTTCAGTTGAATCTCTCATATATTCAACTTCATGTTATATAATTATGGATAAGATCACTATGCGCCAAATTCGATTGTGTAGGATATGTAAATTGCACCATCATTTTAATTTTTGAGTTTTATAAATAAATTAATTTTATAATAAAACTTCTTCATTTTAATTTCATGACCAACATATTTTCATGGCCAACTATGTTTACCAGTAAAAACTTTTCTTTTTGATATTCCGAGCACATACTATTTTCCCTGGTTACTTTGTTTTCCTCACACTTGAAAATCGTTATAGCTGATATTAAGTTTTGGTTATGATTGATGAAGAGCTTATGTTGAGTTGATTTTGGCTTCATTTGAGACGGCTTTCTTATTGCTTCTTAAAACAGCTTTTTTAGTACAAAATTTTTAATATTTAAACTAAAAAGTCGCTTTAAGAAGCAGTAAAAAAACCGCCCCAAACGAAGCCGTTGTCCCTGACTCGGGATCAGCTCAAAACAATTGTGGTAGATCTTAGCCGAACAAATCTAGTTGCAATTTGGTTTGATACGATGACAATTACAGTAAATTTAAGCCAAAAAACCGCTTGTACGTTTAATCAATTTTCAATCCTCCAAGACAGCTTTATCCAGCCAAGAATCAATTCATGCGCATCAAAATAAGTCTAACATTTTTTTTCTTAAATTCACCATGATGATTTTTTTTCTCCATAAAATGATAGCATTCTCGACTAAAACAACATTACCATCTCCAATATTGACAGCAGCAATACAAAGACACTGGAACTGCACTTGAGAAGCAAAAGTGCTTATTCTCTAACTTAATACAAGGAAGAATTCCAATGTTTAAATAGTAAAATAATGTACAGTCATTAAATAGATATAGTCACATAAGGCATTCAATTGATGAACTTAAAGCATCCTTCCAACAAACCGTTAACGGTTAGTGTTAAAAACCACACTAAGCTCATATATATCCAGTCTCTAATAATTCCCACCTGAAGGGAGGATATACAAACATAACTTCCGGCGGGCCTTTGAAGAGTAATCCTACACAAACGCAAACTGCAGCAATGCCTACCATAGATAACAACATTGGACGATACAGCAGAGACCTTCCCACCGAGCTTCGGCAAGCCAAATGCTGCTCGCATAGCTTGCAGAACCGAGGCTGTGATTGTTCTGATTTTGTCTTATCAATTTCAAGGCTATATAGTTTGCCGGATTTCAATCCTTGTGTTTGTGTATAGATTGCATCTGCTGGCAATGATAATTTACAAGGCATGTTAACAACCACATCGCATTTTTCGGCGATTTTCTTCATCTTCTTCTGCATCAGAAGTATGTAGGATTCATGGCCTCGAGCTCGCGCATAGTCTTCAGGAGTGAAACCAGTGGCGTCGCGGGCGTTAGTCCATGCTTTCACTCCAAACTACCATTTGTAAAAACAATTAAGATTCCAAGATAAATAATAGGTTTTAATTTTAAAAGAGAAGTAAAATATATCTATCTTTCACAATTGATTTGTTTAGATTGTCAATTTTTTATAATATTTATTTAAAATTTATTATTTTAAAGATGAGACTGAAGCGGAATTTCATTTCCATAAGCATAGTTAATCGAGTAGTAAAATAATGATGGAAAAAAATTGAAAAACATACCTGTCCTGGATCTTCAGTCAATATATTCAACATGTTCTCAGCAAAACTACTAGTTGCTGCAACATGAAGAGGAGTAATACCAGAAGGTCCAGGCATGTCTGGTCTAAACAAATTATATAAGCCTCCATCTGAATTTTTGTCTGGTTTGTATCTTAAGAGGAGCTTAACGGTTGAGTTGGAATTCCTCTGTACAGCATAGTGGAGCAGATCTTCTGACAAGGCAACCTCATTAGGAGAACGCCCATCTGTTTCAATATTTCCCTCAAAAAAAATGTCTAGGAACTTTTTGACAACAGCAGACCAATCACGATCAATGGCGAATCTCAAAATCCATCGAAAACGTAAAAGAGAAAAAGTTTCCAAACAGCTATTCTCTGATTCTGAACTAAATCTTAACTGACTCCTACGGAGAAGCCATCCCATTTCATGTAAGAAATTCATGGTTAGGGTTCTTGCAGTCTCCACTTTTTCCTCTGAAAGGTCCTCATATGAGGCTATTGAACTCTCCAGCATTTTTATCTCAGCACATATGTCTTCTTCTGCCACTATGAAGGGAAAGAAACCACTGCTAAGACCATTATCTTCAATCTGAAAAAAGATCAGAAATTGAAGTAAGATTTAATGAAAAAGAAGCAGTGAGCTTTCATCATTGCAAGAACAGGACCTCGATGAAACCTCGACCAATTCCATCAGGAACGTGGCAGGAGACGCTGATAGACTGGAGCTGTTCATTCCTGTTTCCATTGCTTCTGTTGTCAGAACATTGGACTTTGGGTTGGTTTACTTCTTGAATTAGATATTTCCCTTCATATGCACAGAGTAACCTGACATTGCAATGGACAATAAGAAAGCATAGGTGGTGGAAAAAAGATAACAAAACTAAGCTGTCAAGGACCAATGAAGATTCTATGCTAGAAGACTTCTAAACGAAAAATGGGATTATAAACCTTGTACTCGATCGAACAAGATTGGAACCTTTCACTTTAAAGGTAACCCTTGAAGAAGGAGGAACAGCAACTGGTGCGATGCTAACAATCTTACTGCAAGTAGGTCTCTCCATGATCAAGGATTTGTTCAAAACAACCTGACCTGCAGAATTGCAAGAAAATGAGAACCATTTGCATCAACATGAGCTTTTCTAGTATTCAAGAAAACAACGCACCATTGTAAATAAAGGCTATGTGATGTTGCACTCTAGCAAAAATCCATCCCATTTTCCAAAAGTCATCATCAGCTACGAGGAGTAGCCTTTTCAGGCTAGAGCCTAGATCATGGCACAGCTGCAAATGAGGATGTATTAGAAACATTGAGCAACATGTTATTAATGATAGAGTATTACCATTCAAAAGAAACTGCAGACCTCATCCCACATAGATGCCTCAAGACGAAGATAAACTGTAAGAATGATACAACCAGGTCTGATATAGCTCTCCATGTCCGTCGGGCTATTAGATAACCAGTCAAAGATCTGTAATTCGAGTACAAGGAATAATTTGAACATTTTGGGATTATCATTATATGGCCTTATTTTCTAAAATCCACTCTTATAAAAATAAGACAGCTTCAAAATTAGCAATTACCTGTGCCCTTAAAACAAGAGGAAAATCATTAGGGTCCTTTCCAAATAGTTTGAATACTATTCTATCTGTACGACTCTGGAAGGAGGAAAAACAGTTTATCAACCAATAGATCTTGATCAATACAGTTTTTCTATAATAGAAAATTGATCCAACAAGCAACAAACTTATTTCCTGCTCAAATATCTACCTTGATTTTTTTCTAGCATCTTCATAAGACAAAACAAACATTAAACAAACAAAAGATAATAAAAAATAAAAAATAAAAACAAACAAAAGATAAACATCTACATTTTGTTGAGAAAGGTGTTTTAAGGTATGAGAGAGAAAATAATCATAGGAAAAATCTTCATTAGTACATTATGCCCTACAACTTTAGATTGCTAAACTTCTAAAAAGCTTGTGCTCGTCACAACATGGATTTGGAAATAATTCTACCTTATTGAATTATTTTTTAACTTCAAATCACATTAACTTGAAAGATTTCTTTGAAGGTTACATTCTAATTCCTAATCAGTTCAATTTGGTAAAATAAGATAGGGCATGTTCAATATTGCTGAAGCTGCTACAAAATTTATATTAACTGAAATGAACCATAAACTTAAAAAGAAAATTAATCACTAGATGAATATAGAGAACAATTGTATGATCAATCCAAGAATTACAAACAAGATGACTAGACATGTTTGAATATTACAAAACGTTTAAAAATCTTCTAACCAAATATTTTTGTATCTCTAGACTATTGTGTATTATTATCTGTTTCCAAGGATGAATGAAGCTACAATTTACGAAAAAAAATAGAATGAAGCTTTATTCAAATTGCGCATATTCTCTTGTTAGTACTACATCACCTACAATTAACATTTAGAAATAAAATCACCAGCATCTCCTTTTCAGCCATCAAACCCATACCAATGCAAGAAATATAAATACTTAAGTTTTAAAATACTGAAGAAACTGTAGTCCAAGAATATACTTTTAACAATGAATAATACCGAAGAAGATTTACAATTACAATATAAATCTCTACTTGATTTTGTTGAATCCAAATCTAAACCATATATATATATATATATATATATATATATATATGTGTGTGTGTGTGTGTGTGTGTGTGAGATTTTAAGTACCACAGACTTTTGCGTTTACTTTTGGTGTAAATTGAATTCCTACTTCTTCTAGTGTAGCCCATTGTTGCAGTATTTTCCATGGCTTGTGGCTTTTCTGTAGGGATTTGTGATTATAAAAAGAGATGTATGAGTTAAGTTTAATAAAACCCTTTAATATTTCACATTAAGAATATTTTTCTCTTTCCATGAATATTGATTGGATGTAATTCTTTCTATCATCGTGAAACTGGAAATTAGATTGTACCGTGAAACCTGAATTTAGTTAGATTGCATCAATATTTCAAAAGAAATTGTTAATAAAAATGTTTCAAGTGAAACATGAATTTTAAAATTCCATCCATCTAGTCCAAATTAGAGATACATGGTTCATCAAAACTCATATTTAAGCCATTTAAGTTGGTCATCTTTGAAGAGGTTGTTTATCCGTATAAAGAAATCATAATTAATCAACTTTTAGGTTATTCATCATACCACTTTTTAAGAATAATTTATAGAACATTATTAGTAATCCTTATAACACATAAATTTAGTAACATTTTCATTATTTCTCTCACATTAGTTGCATTATTTATCTAAATTGCATAGGTATATTTATAGAATATTAAGTGTTAATTATAGAAATTATATATATGAACAAGTATATTGAGTTTAAATACTACAACAAAAACACCAAGCCTTTATCCCACTACATGGGGTAGGCTATGTGAATCCTTTTTCTCTATTGTGTCATATTAAGAGTCAAAATTTTATTTAAATTTAATTAAAAAAGGATCATTTCTAATATTTTCTAGCCAAGCCTTTTTAGGTCTATCTCAACCTTTCTTAATATAGGTCAAATCCAATACATCTACTCTCCTAACCAGGTCATCGAAAGGAGAAATTATTACGTCCGGTCAAAAACCGAACGGTCCGAATGTATACCGAGTAATACCGAGTTTTTGGTGACGTGGCGCGTGGGTATTGGCCTCTGAACGCGTTCGGTTTACTGGATGTAATAATTGCTCCATCGAAAGGCTGACGTTTTATTTGACCAAACCAAGTATATTGAGTTTAAATCTACTGATAAAATAAATTTGTTTTGAATATAAAAACGCTTTTACAAAAATATTTAAGTAATTATATGTGTGAAAGACAAAGCCAATTAAATCTTGTTGCCTATTAGAACTAGAGATAAATTAGATATTCCAAGAAATAATGGCATTAATCTATTTTTAAAGTGTTTGATTTGATCTTATTCCATGATTCTGCTGTCAATTGCTTAGATTCTTCTCCTTTCTCCTATACTTGTGAATTTTTATTCAATACTCTAGCAGACAAATGAGTACAACCGGTTCCTGGAAGTATTCTGGATGATAAATTGGGTCCACTATTGATCCTGGATTATAGAGATATCTAAAGCATCCTGACAAACCTATTTGTGATGATCATTTGATTATATAATTAGAAGAGCAAATTTGTTATTGGATTTGTTTGATTACTCTTAAAAGCTTTATTTGTCCAAGTCTAATTTTTTAGAGCCGTGTAAATTTATATTAGATTGTATCAGACATCTTACGGGTATCATTTAGTACAGTTTCTCATATGTCAGATCAAGTTCCTAAGTCATATCTGATTCTTATGCTACGCAAGTTCCAAAAAATCTATGAGCAGCTTCCTTAGTGCCTAGTATTATCTCGCAATATAGTAGCCCATCTCTTACTCCTCCTTTGACTTTGTGTTGCAATTGCTTATTTGATTCATGTTTCCGCCAACTTATTTGAATTGTTGTCTCATCCAATTTTTTAAAATTTTTGGGTTTATACCCATGATCGAAATAATGTACAGCCATCTGAAATTTTTATCAATAGATAGTCCAAGTGATGTGATAGATAGCTTTTTATTCAATGAAACTGACTCCAATTTCAATCTTGCATTTATATTGGATGTATGATTCTTTTGAGGGTAGTACAAGTGAGATTACTTAATTCCAAAGAAAATCAAGGTGGGCTTGAATTTCCTCCACTAATAATTTCATATATATATTTTCTGCTAAATAATTGTGTTATAGATTGCTGAAGTTATTTTGATGATAGCATACTCACCTTTTTTGGGTTTCAATATAGTGTAGATAGTATAATGTTAAAATCATGTCTAAGTACTAATGCTATTGTTGGTGTGTTGTTGGAAATTAAAGAAGATGGCACAAATTTAATTCCCTATAAGCCTGCTAAATGGCGCAGATTATAACATCATCATGAAAAAGGATTCTTTTAAGTTAACCACAAAGCTCCCATTGCACAAAATATGTTTAAACACTTCAGATAATGATACCAGATGCCATGCGATACATTCATGCACGTCATATGGTGCGACTAAGAAAACTTAAATGTACCATGGAAGCATAGAAGAATAATTTTTGACTACCTGAGCATCCCCATTGGAACTTGAAGGTGATCGGTTTGATGTTGAATCCGTATTACCACTTGTCTGAGGTGGACTTGACTGGTGAGAATCTTGTAATATCCATGAAGGACAATTATTAGAACCAATATCCAGCGTTGCTTGGTTTGCTGGTTGCCCACATCCTAGTGCACTATCTTCTCCTTCATAATACACAGTATTCAAGTCAAATTCCTTTTTCCTCACACCGGCAACTGTACAAGCAGTAGGAAGCATGTGCTGCGATGAGCATAAAGTCAGTGATTTATCTGGCAAGAAATTTTTCTCTGCCACTAATCTTTCAGAACATGTTGCTTGCACAGTCGTGCCAAAAGAGGATACACTAAGATTTTGATGACCATGCATCTCTCTTAGAGCAACCCCAGGAGATGCACAATGATTAGTAGCAGCAGGATGATCACAGACTGTTTTAGGAGGAGAAGATAATGACTTGTTCTCTTTTGGCAGAACAGCACCTAAAATTAGAGCATTTGCAGCTTCGACTGATGTCCCAGCCTTCTGAAGATCTTGAGATGCTTGGAGGAGACCAGCACTATTGTTACCATCAGATGAACCAGCGAGAGAGGCAACATTTCGCAAAAGGTTTGACAAAAACTCCTGATCTTTTGACTGTTCAGATCTATCAGCTGTAATTAGATTAACCATTAAACTTTGAAAAATAAAAAATTTCAGTATAGCATGTTAATCTCAAAGATTTTTCTAGTTGATGAAGAAATCAGATCATATCATCACGCAAATAACAAATAAATGCAGAGGACACCACATACAAGGCATCCGACTATGATTTACACAAGATTTAAACTACCTAAATCAAATTTATGATCAACTACAAATGCCTAAAAACATCCTTGACAGTTGCTATGGGAGATGAAAAGACATTGATAGGGTGAATTTCTTCATTACAAATATAAATAACAGCAACAATAACATGAAGACAACAAGACTTACACCACATGAAAGAAGATTATGCATGGACTACAATTTGTGAAGTTTATAAGAACAAAAGAAAGTTTGACATCTAATCAAGCTCAAGTTGTACGTTTAGTGTTCTAGTATGCCGTATCCATGCCCAAACCATGACTAAAAGCATGCAAAATATTGCAAGAGTAAGGCAAGATTCTTATCTTTTCCAAATGAGGCATCGATGTTTCTCTCCTTTCCTCGTCACTTAGGCCATTTTATCTTTTCATCTCCTAATTATATTTTGTCCCTATTATTACTTGCCTAGAGTAAAGTAGCTTATAGTCAGAGGGGAGAAAAGGTGCAGAGAAAAAAGGGGAACGAAGAAAATAAATGTAGGACAGAAAGAGGAATAAACAAATGTTTAAAAAAGGGAAAGTAGCTATCGCACCATAATTCAAAAGGCAGACATTAAAAAAAATATAGCCCACAGAAGCAGAAAAAATAAATCTAATGCATCCATGACAACAGACTTTGTTCATTTTAATCGTTAGATTCCTACACTTGGACCTGGCCAGCTCCGAAACAGCTAGATGTATATCCTCCTCTCTTATTTCAACTTTCCCGCTCAATCAGCATCCATCCTAAGCTTTCTTCGTATTTGTTGGGTGAAGCAAGCCATGTATTATCATAATTGTCCCTGTTATAAATAAAAATAAATACATCTCACATGCCTCTACACTTGTAATTTTGTCTGTACACTGCGTTTGGTCAAGTTATAACCCATTTTATAATGAAGGTCAAGTTCATCAAGTTTGAAATATTCAGATTGTAAAATCTAATGGCCAAGTACCGTAACAGATATTATATAAAGTTGATGAAAAGGAAATTACAGTTCAAATTGGCAAGAATTCTCAGTAAACTTATCAATAGATAGCCCGCTGACTGATCACCAGCTGCAGAACTCTCACTGGGGGTAGTAGCACCAGAAAATGTTTTCCTTCTCCTTTTATTATGTCCTGCCAAACGGCGGCGACAGCTTCTCTTCCCCTCATCGAACTCTTGAAGGAGGTGAAATCTATAATGGAAAACGAAAGCATCAAGATATAAGCAACTAGTGATGTTTTTACAAAGATAAATTTCTTACTGGCAGCATAAATGAGGATTATCCTAGTATCTATATATATATATATATATATATATATAGTGTGTATGCACCAAGTAGCACATGCTTGTGACCAACCTGGACATTAACTAAAGAAACCTTCATTACATATATCAATCTGCAGATTTATTAAAATGAAGCAACATGAAAAATAAGAGCTTTTCAGTGGGGCATGTAAAAGTTTCACCAATTAATATAGCCTACATGTTTCAAAACCAACAAAAAACGATGTTTCATCATTGAACTTGCATTAAATTGCATAAATTTCCCCCGTTCCTCTGACTCCAAACCTTTCATTATGGCATGGAATAGAAAAAACAGAAAAAAAAAATCCCAGAATTGTGCATTTAGGGGCTTAATGGCTCCCCTTTCTGCACAGACACAAAGAAAGCCACACCATAAGCTGACGCACTAACTCCTAGGATCTAGGTTTGACTAATGTAAATATAGGATGTGATGCATAAATAATCACATAAAAATTGCAGCCGCGAACTCTGAGTTTAGGTAAAGTTTAGTATATTTTGATGAAAAGCAGAAAATAAGTGAAACATTAGCCCCACCTGATAATTTAAAGATCATTTAAAATCTAAACTTTTGGAAACAAATCTGAGAGCGATATAAAACCATACATTCACATTACACAAAAAAACAAAAAAAAAATTAAATTGTAGCGAGCTTAACAAAATCTCAATCGCATGCAAAAGCTAATAACTAAACATAGAGATGAGAAAAGATACAAAACTATACACGTTGTCATCAAGATTTACACCACACTCGAATAATTGGCATCCAATAAGGCATACAAGTTTTAAGAGGAAATCTAGAATTATATTAAAACAAGCATCAATTTTACAGACTTAAAGGCCTCCTTGTAATTTTTAACAGTAGCGGGGTTGGGAACCAAAAGGGAAGGCAAATCTGGTAATTTTTACGACATGATTTACAGGAGATATACAGGGAAAGTGATGAAACTAAATAGGAAATCTTAGGAGATTACTTCCACCTAAAAAGACAAACAGAGAAGCCGATAGAGAATCACCAAACACTATAACTCGGAGCCAACATCACCAAACAACAAACTAGCGGTTGAGCCAGCAACTCAAAGCACCACAATGGATCAAATGAATGCAACACAGATTTTAGAGAACAGTACCCATTCTAAATAGAATTATTACCTCAGACACATTTTATTGAAATAAACTAGAAAGCATAAACAACAATATAGAGACAACTAAATCAATTTCAAAATACACGATTTGTATAAAAGATGAGTATAAACTTTCAAATTTGCTAAATAAAGTAAAGCCAATTCAAAAGAAATTACTAAATAAAGTTAGCAGCATGTGAATGACCTATTTGATGTGACATCCAAGAAAATAAGCATAAGCTTTATTTGAACTATTTAGGGTTTGAACTCGCCACCAATGAAAACATGCATCTTCTGTCATGGCCATAGTTGTTGCATCAAGGCGTATGTGTTTTATTTAGAGTGGTCATGATTTAGTTATCATACGTTCTAATTATGCCATGCCCATTGTCATCTTTATGTCTATTAAAAATGTTCAAATTAATTTTATTTTATTAGGACTAAGATATGTTGTTTCATTAAAGCCTTAGGATTTATCTTATTTTCCTCTTTTTTTCAAACAATAACAACAACAAGCCTTTATCCCACTAAGTGGGTCAACTACATTGAATCCTTTTTTCCAGTTCAACTAATTGAAATAAGATAGTTTTAATTAATACGAGAAATACACATTTAAAAAAATTTAACATTTTGCACATGCCTTTCATAGACTGAGTGACGACACAATTATGAGACAATATGATGATTGTGTACAACAAAAGGACATCATAAATAAAAGTGTACCAAATGGAGCCTTGTTGTAATTATTACCTAAATTATCTTAATATAAGTAGGGTTGTATATTAGATGGGTAAATAAAATGGAAAAATGAGATGATTCTCTATCATGCTTCTCTCATTGTACCCACAATAATCCCCTTGATTTCGGGATCTTAATATGGGCCTAAAATAATAAGTTTAGATATGGTTTTCATATAAAACAACAAGAAAGTCAAAATTAGAGTTTATTTCAAGTTTAGGATAATCAAAACAAATTACACCATTGAAGTCATACAAATAGGACTTCCAACCACAAATTACGCTAAAATAAGGCAAAATTCAAGCCAAATCTGATGAGGACATCGTCAGAGATTTCGACACATGTACCATCAGGAGATGCCAGAGAGCGACGGCCACGATCATGAGTTGTATTTTATCATTTTTTGTAGTAGTTTATTTTATTTTATGTTTTTCCGCTTTTGCCCTTGTGGGTATTTAGTCGCTATTGTAGCCCAAGGGGCATTTTAGTCTTTTGTTTTCTTTGTCATTTGGTGGCCTATATATATGGTCATTTTCTCATGTAATAGTAGTTTTGATGAAATGAAAATTTTATTTTGAGTTTTCTTTGTGAGTTCACCCTCCTCGATCTCTTAATGAGTTCGTAGGAGAAGCTATATCTGTTTGTGAGTTCTAGGTTTCCTTTTCTATTATTTTCCTTTTAGTTCTCTTTTTTTATCCCTTCATTGGCTCGGAAATTTGGGTTGAAGTATTTGTAGAAGATTGGATTTCATTCCTCGGATCCTTAAAATTTTCTCTACCCGTGCCCTTCACCTGCTCTCTGCCGCGGCCCCCTGCTGGCTTGCCCAGGTCGCCGGTCCGAAGCCCAAGCCGCCGACCAGCCCCAACCCGCCGGCCATGATTCCCTCATGCCGCCGCCTCCTTTCCCCCCCCCCCCCCTTTGAATTTCAAATCTGAAATTCTGGGGCTTCTTGAGCCATTAATTACTTCCTAAATGGTTTCCCTAAATCATGCCCTCAATTTAATTGGATTTTAAATTTCGAATTTGAAATTTGAAATCAATCTAATTGAATGTGTTTAATTTAGGAATCTCTTCCCAAATAAAAACTGAAGTTTTAATTTCAGATTTTATTAAAAATCCTGAAATTAAGACTAGTGGTCCCCACCTACTTAAAACCTCAACGCCACCCCACCTCCTACATGGCCAGCCCCTTAATGGCCGCCTCTCTCTCCTAATCACCTTAATAGCTCCACAAATTCAGCCCAAACCTTCTCCCCATTGCCGCCCCTCTCTCCCTCCTTGGATTAATTTGAAATTCAAATTAAATCCCTCTCCAAAACCATTAAAATCTGAATTTTATTCAGATTTCCTGCATTTGCCTCTTAGCCCCCACCATAGCCGACTTCCACCCTCCTCTTTTGCTTCAACAAGTGGTCGGCTCAAGGGCTCAAGAAGAGAGTTCACCACATCCATGGACGGCCGATCCCGACATCAACCACGGCTCCGTCTTTGATGATCAAGGAAGAAAGGATAAGACGTTGGATGCTCTTTAATCATCCCATGGACTACCCGCCACCGGCTACCACTCCACGGACTACACTTTGTGCGCCATTTGTCTCCTAGTGGCATCGCTCGGTTGCTCTCAATCTTCCTCCATTAAAAGTGCCACCAACAAGAGAGTGAGTGAGAGACCCAAGGTGAAAAGTTCTATTTGTTAATTGTGGAATATTGTTTCTCTCCATAACATTACTATCTAATTCTATGTTGTCAATTTGATATTGTCCCATTAATCTAGTTGTAACCACATGCCTTACTTAATTTCGACTTGATAATTCTGAGAACTTAATTTGGGTAAGCATTAATTCTATAACTAGCAAAGCTTTAACAATCTTATATTAAAATCCCCAAGCAGTTCTTGTTTCCATGCATTACGTTTCACATCAAAATCTCTTAAAGAAAAAGGCGACCAATGAAGGAGGAGTTTAAGGGGATCAACATAACTCTCCACATTTCACTCCACAATAAATTTCACCTCCTGGCTGCCCAAATGACTCAACAAAATATTAACTTAAATATTTTCAAATAATGTGGCTTTCCATGTATGAACTATCTTATAGTTCTTAGTTTTATGAAAATATTTTGATTATGTAGTATCTTGATTTCTTTATTAAAGAAATGGATGGCCAAAAATATAGCTTAAAATTATGATTAATTCAATTGAATACAAATTCAATTTATTTAACATTAGTTCCTCTATTTTATCATACCTATCTCCTTTGAATCCTGCCAGCTGCAAGTCCAATGAGTAAAAGTCGTATGCTTCTTATCCCCTCCCTAATTTTTGCATATAGGTATTCAGCCAAGAGCAAGAATTCAATAGACCTAAAATCATAGCTATTGATTGCACCCATTTAGAGAAGGAAGCTGATACTTATATTGGTGTTTGTTGTCTTTTTGCATTCAAAGGATCAAATTCTTCATCATAAAAAGGCTAAAACCAAAGAATATTAAACCTTGAGAGCGCTGAAAGAAATCCAAGAACAAGATAGATCAGCAAGATAAAGACCTAAGAGAATTCTAAGGTGACTCATCATTTAGCCTTATTATCATCTATCTTGGAAAGCTGATGTGATGTGAAACGTAATGCATGGAAACAAGAACTGCTTGGGGATTTTAATATAAGAGTATTAAAGCTTTGCTAGTTATAGAATTAATGCTTACCCAAGTTAGGTTTTCGGAATTATCAAGTCGAAATTAAGTAAGGCATATGGTTACAACTAGATTAATGGGACAATATCAAATTGACAACATAGAATTAGATAGTAATGTTATGGAGAGAAACAATAATCCACAATTAACAAATAGAACTTTTCACCTTGGGTCTCTCACTCGCTCTCTTGTTGGTGGCACTTTTAATGGAGGAAGATTGAGAGCAACCGAGCGATGCCACTAGGAGACAAATGGCGCACAAAGTGTAGTCCGTTGGAGTGGTAGCAGGTGGCGGGTAGTCCATGGGATGACTAGAGAGCATCCAACGTCTTATCCTTTCTTCATTAATCATCAAAGACGAAGCCATGGTCGATGTCGGGATCGGCCGTCCATGGATGTGGAGAACTCTCTTCTTGAGCCCTTGAGCCTACCACTTGTTGAAGCAAAAGAGGAGAAGAGGGGGGAAGTCCGCTATGGTGGGGGCTAAGAGGCAAATGCAGGAAATCTGAAATAAAATTCAGATTTTAGTGGTTTATGAGAGGGATTTAATTTGAATTTCAAATTAATCCAGGGGGAGGGAGGGGCGGCCATGGGGAGAAGATTTGGGCTGAATTTGTGGAGCTATTAAGGTGATTAGGAGAGAGAGAGAGGAGGCCATTAAGGGGTCGGCCACATGAGGAGGAAAGCACTAGTGGCTTCAAGCCAAATCTCCACAACACGAAGTGATCAAGAGAACTAAAGAAAAATAAAGGACAAGAAAACCTAGAACTCACAAAGAGATCTAGTTCTCCTACGAACTCACTAAGAGATCGAGGAGGGTGAACTCACAAAGAAAACTCAAAATAAAATTTTCATTTCATCAAAACTACTATTACATGAGAAAAGGGCCATATATATAGGCCACCAAATGACAAAGAAAACAAAAGACTAAAATGGCCCTTGGGCTACAATAGCGACCAAATACCCATAAGGGCAAAAACGGAAGAACTGAAAAATAAAATAAACTACTAAATAAAATGACTCAAAATAAAACTCATGATCGTGGCCGTCGATCTCCGGCGTCTCCTGATGGTACATGTGTCGAAATTGCTGACGATGTTCTCATCATTCTCCCCAAGCTGCGGCGAGTGGACCCCGACTTACTAGAGTAGTACGAGAGCTCTATAGATGATTACTCGACGGGTGGCACGATCAACCCATGTGTTCTCCGTCTCTGGTTTCCCTGCCCACTGAACTAGATACCTTTGTTGACCATCATCTCTAGCGGAAATTTGAGTTCATCACTATGTATTGTCTCAATCTTCTCTGTATTGGGTAAATTAGGCAATTTTGGGAGTGGAGTTAGGCTGGGGTTCTCACCAGGTGGGTTCACACAAGGCTCATTATTTCGTGGAATAGGAGGGTTACACTCTGGACCTTCGAAGGTTCACACAAGGTCTTCGATGTTAACATAGGATTAATGTTAAAACCTTCAAGAAGGTCTGCCACGTAAGCATTACTACTTAATTTTGCTGTTATTTGAAAGGTCTAATGCTTCTAGCATATAACTTTTATAACGGTCCCTTGTGGGAACCGCTCCGGACAAATCCGAACCATTACAAAATCTCTAATATCAAATTCTTTGAACCATCTCTTGAGATCGGTAGTAAGTTTATAACTATCATTGCTTTGGTTATTCTTTTTATTAATATCCTTACGCAATTCTTGAAGATGATATGCCAATGTGGATGCAAGAGAACCGGTGTGTATGATGAATGACAAGAATCATGAGCTTACAAACTAAAGTTTTAAACATAGACAAATTAGGAAGACAACAGACTACAACACACACACATGACATACTAACTCGCACGAACACGTAGCTATAACAGGTGGATGAGTCACAAAAAGAGGGGGTCTAAAGTGCTCGGTCTAATGGAACGGGTATAGGGGGAGCAATGAAGACATCCTTAGCTAAAAGGGCATCTCCATAGGGCGTCTCAGCTCGGGTCACAGACAGTCTCCTAGCGACGGTAGGGTAAAACTGATGTAGAACGGGTAGGAGGCTCTTGCAATTGGGGGAAGAACTCGTCTCCAAAATCTGAGAGCAAGTTCTTTAACACTCAGTAGACCTCTTGAGTGGTGGTAAAGAGAAAAAAGTTCTCTTGCCCTTGACGAGGAGACAACTCCAAACCTTGTTTTCTCCAAAATTTGAAAATTGTTCCAGATTTATGACTAAAATCTGAGACAAATTCTCAGCTTTTAGAAGACTCGGATGTGGAGAAAATTGAGAAAATTGAAGGAAAAGTCAGCAAAACAAAATCCTGAAGGGTGGAGGGAAAATCCAGTAATGTAGCTGGGTTTGGAAATGGTGTTTAACGGGAAAGGGTGGGAACGGGTAACAGGAAAGAATTTCTCCTAAATTCCTTTTCAAAATTCTGAAGATAACTTCAAATTTTGGAGCCAAAATAGAGAAAGCAATCCGAAACCAGATTTTTGGAATTATTGCTGGCGGGATTGAGGGGCTGAGATGGGATTTAATTCCTAATTCCCTTTATTGATTTAGGAATTAATTTAGGAAGTAAAGTTCTGGAGGAATTCGGCTAAGAGGGGGTGAGGTTTCAAATTGTTTCCAAAAGGGTGGGGTGGGGGTTTTAGGAATTAATTCCTTCAAGAATTATTTCCTAGGCCGGCAGCTAATGAAGCCAAGGAGGGATTTAATGCATTTAATTGGGGATGCTTGATTTGGGTTTAGAATTTAGGAAAGAAATAAATTGAATCCTTTTTGAATTTGAAATTCAAATTGGATTTAAAATGGAAACTTTCCAAAAATAGCTTTCATAAATTAGGAAAGATTTCAAATTTCAAAATACATGATTTTGAGTTTGAAAACTTTCCTTAATTGGATTTTACAAATAAGGAAAGTTTTTGAATTTCAAAATTTGAATTTCAAAATTTCCTAACTCCTTTCTTTAATGCAAGAGCCAATTTAGGGAGTCATTATGACGATTAAAATCATCATAATGATTTGAGGTGTGGGTGGGGCCGGCGGTCAAGAGGGAAGAGGCGGGTTTGGCTTTGGGTGGAGGTGGCTAGGAGTTTGTGGAGGGATTGGATGGTGGAGGCTAAGCACTTGGTGGTGGATGAAGAGGGGAAGAAAGGAGATGAAAGAAAAAACAAATAAGATAAAAGTAAAATAACGAACTCACAAAGAGATCGTAAGAACCGCGAATCTTGGACTCTTCCAAAGATTGACGGGTATTGCAAATCACCCTCCTCGGACTTCTCCCTCATGAACTCACTAAGAGATCACATAAACTCACTAAGAGATCAACAAGAACATAAAATTTTTCATTATGAATAATCATCCATTACAATAGCTTAAGACCCTTATTTATAGGCCCCAATATGAGAAAATTCGAAATTACAAAATTGCCCCTTAGGCCATAACACTCAAACAAACTATCCTAGGGGTAAAATAGGAAATACATTAATTTAGAACTAAAATTCAGAAAAATAAATCATAATAGAAGGTTTAAATGATAGCCGTCGATTTGCGACGCCTCCTGTGATAGATGCATCAAATCATCGTACCGATGTCCGCATCATGATGTATTTGATCTTAAAGGAAAAATCTAGATCTTTGCAAACGTATTAAAAGAACTCAAGAAAACGCTGCCAATTTCATGGCATTCCAGAACATTAGTTTTGAATCAATCTGATATCCCAATATGATTGTGCTGTGGTGTTGATTGTTTGCTTATCAGGTTGATATCAAATCACATTTGCTCTAATTGTAGGATTATTATGCCTATGATGTGTAATAAGTGAAGATGAAGATTAACTAAGATAGAGATGAGCTTGCTCAATTAGCCTTGGAAGAAAATTCTAGTAACTCCACCAAAGAAAAAAAATCTCCGAGTCATACAAGAGTCCAAAAAGGATATGTTGAGCACTCAGGAGGACCACAATGCAAGAACTCAAGAGGACCACAAACATAAGACCCAATGAGTACCCAACGATCTACTGGTGGCAATGGAAACTAATCAACCATAGAATAGAGAGGAGATGAAAATCCAATAAGAAACTAAAATAGATACAATTGAACAACAAAAATGAGATAATTGCTTAGGAGCAAAACAAAACGATATTATTTCTAGTCCACTTTTATAGGGATGAAAAACCTTGCAATAGGGAGATGAAGTTCACGAGGATTGTGACCAAAAAGCTCACGGAGAACTAAGGAGTGCCTAATGGCTACAAAATGAGAGGTAGAACTTCGCCATAATGGGTCATTCATACTAGTGGAGGATTACTAATTTACTATATACTGCTAGGCTGATATGTATCACCAGGCTATAATTTGAGCTGACCAAGTCTTCTTGGTTGACTTTTATGGGTCAGCCCCACCATAAGAGAGGCTATTCAAGAAATTTGAGCCAACATTTTTTAACAAGGGTGGCTATCACAACCAAAATATCATTTACAATACTAGAGATGCCTGCCACAAATTTGGTTAAACATACCAAATGGTATAACTACATTCTATGGGTCGATTACACCACTAGTAGAGCGATGTACAACATCCTTAAAGGTTTATTTAAAAATTTTATTTGCTCATTGAATAACGGTCATTTGTAGGTAAAAATGAACAATAAGGGAAGAACAATTACCAGGCAGGCTCTCAAAATCCTGATGTAGCCAGATTGGGGCTAAATAAAGTAAAAAAATAAATAAAATGGAGTTTAGCCATATCAAAGTCAAGGCTCAACACAAGCTTAAAACAAAGAAGGGGAACACTGAAAAATATCCATTGTTGTGTTTCTTTCCTGTGAACAGAACCACAATTTCTCTGTGCATGTACAACAATAATAATATCCACATATATTTGGTTTCAAATTTTCTTGGAATTAAACTGTTAATGATGAGGACATCCGCTCTACTTTGTTTTATGTTCATTTTATTATTTGATGTACTAGTTTATTTATGAATTTTATTTGTCTTTTCCACTTTTGCCCTTACTTAAGGGTTTAGACATGTGTAAACCCTATGGGCATTTTAATTTGTCACATTGTATTGGCTATTTAAAACCCTCCCAAACTTTGAGGGTTAATGATGATTAAGATGAAAAAAATTTCAGCTTGTGCTTATGGATCTCTTTGTGAGTTCTAAGTTTTCTCTCTTTGGGTGATCTATTAGTGAGTTCGTGGGAGGAGAGGCCCAAGTGGGGCAATCGCAATACCCGTCAACCTTTGGAAGAGTCCAAGGTTCGCGGTTCTACGATCTCTTTGTAAGTTCTTGGTTCTTTATTTTAGTCATCGTCTTCCTCTTCCCTCTTCCCCTATACCGACGGAAATCCCCTCCCTTTCTCCCCAAACCGACGGCCTTAACCCCTCCCCGTGATTCCCCATTACCCGCCGCCCCTCCACCTCTTTGTTGCTGGCCACCTTGGCTCCACCACCAACTCCACACTAATTCTCTCCAAGCTCCACCGCCGGACCCCATGTTCTCCCCCTCCTTGAATGATGAATTAACTCATCATAACTACTTACCTAAATAGCCTACATTATTTAGGAAATTAATCTAAACTATTTTGAAATTCAAATTTTGAATTTCAAATAGTTTCCTAAATTAGAAAGTTATTTTAGGAAAGTCTTGAATCTAATCCCAATTTAATTTTAAATTGGGTTGAAATGATTTATCTCATCCCAAACTCCACTTCCCTCCAGAACTCATTCCTTCCTAATTTGGATTGTTTTTAATTTAGAAAGAAATTTGAATTCAAATTAATTAAGTTTGAATTTCAAATCTCTCATAATTAATTACACCATATTTGAAAACTCCCCTTCATTCAATCAATTAATCAATTCTGAAATTAATTGATTAATTGCTCCATAACTCACATACATTGAACCTAGACACATACCCCCTCCCTCTCTTTGGCCGAACCTTCCCTATGCTTACCTCATTATTTCTTTCCCCCCTTTGGAAATAATTCTAAACCCAGCCCTTGCCTACCCGCCTCCTCCCTCATCCCATAACCTGCTTTAATTTATTTCCAAATCAAGAAATTTCAATTTGGAAATTGCTCTCTATTTGTTGGTCCGTGATTCCATAAAGAGTAACTTGCTTCCAGGTGATTCCATAGAACCGTTTATGATTGCCCAAGGCATCCTGCAGTGCCTAGCTGCGGCCCAACCTTCCCAGGACTCCGTTAAACTGCCGCCCAGCAGATTTCTATACTTCCACACCTGCTGTCCCACCCTGGAACTCACCCTATTGCTGTCCAGACTTTTCTTGGTTGCTGTTTGGAGTTTCCAGCACCTGAAACCTGCTACCCAGATTTTCAAAAGTTGTTTGGGTTGCGGTCCAGAAGTATTTCAAGTGCCGAATTGTTGTCCCAACCCTCATTGCTATTGTCTCGGCGTCCCTAGCCGCTGTCCAGTCATTTTTGGTGACCTCCTATGGAGGTCTCGCTGTCCGGAAGGTTCCCCATCGCCATCCGGAAGGCTCCCAAACCTGAAGTTGTTTACCCTTCCTCAAACGCATAAGTGACTACGCCGGAGCGTCGTTTTCGTCGTTCCCTTGGTAACTTTTCTTCTTAATCTCATATATTCTTAATTCACCTTCTAATTGTGGTTATAGTTTGATTCACAACGAGTCTTGTTGATCCCTCCGCTAAAGCATAGTAATTTATGGAGTTGACTAGTTGAGTGAGTAATGGATTCATCATAGTACTAGTCTTATTGTTAACATTGAGATTTATTGTTGAAAACCATTCATGTATGCAACGTTAAATTAAGTTGATTGTTTTACGATCTTAACTCCTACGCATGTGATTTAGCCTAAGCTTGTTTTATCTCGTCGTTAAAATCGTTATAAAGATATAATTATTGTGGTCTCTAAAATTAAGCGTGCAAATTCATTAAAGTAATTCATATTTGCATGTATTGTTTTACATCATCTTGGTATCAGAGCATGGCTAGCATGCATTACATGTGCTAGAAGTTCCTAGAAGTCTAGATTAACCTTTTCTTAAGCTTGTCTGTATGCATACCATCGCATAGTAATTTTTATTCACTGTTTTTCTTGTTGCCCTCTAAATTTCTGCATCGTTGTCATCACTTTAAGCAAGTCTTCTTCATTGTCTAAGTTTTGTCATATCACAACAACATCCCTAATTGCCTAGGTTGCTTAGACAAACATTTTAGCTTGTTGTCCCAGTTTTTCCAGCACCAATTAGTGGCATTTAGGTGAGTCTAAGCTTGTGTTTAAGTGCTGTCCACACTCTAGAAGCCCTCCAAAACACTTAGACAACTTAGATCTTTGTTGTAGTTTGCTGTCTTGTTCATTTCAGCATCATTTAGAAGCTTTAGGAGCATATTTCCTTAGCATTTAGGTGCTGCCCTTGACCCGGTACCCTTCCTAGTCACCTAGACTATTTTATCCACTAATGGGGTTTGCTGTCCACATCTTAAGTGCACCTTCTAGTGACAATTTGGAGAGTCTAGCTTCGCTTTAGGAGTTGTCCCCTATCTAGATTCATCCCTACGTGTTTCCAAGCGCTTTCCCAATGGACCCGATAAGATTTCAAAAGAAGTTAGATGACCTAGTTAGTCTTATAGGCTCTCTAACTAAAACCACAAAGGAGAAACATGTTGACTCTCCCCACTCTAAGTACGTGCCTCATTTGGTCAATCATGCTAGTCGGAAGATACCCCACTCTGCTTATCAACCTAGACCTGAGCCTAAGCCTCAACGACCTCATTTAGAGTCACCTTACCTTTTACCCACCTTTGATGGTTCCTCGGATCCATACTACTTTAGGGAATGGGTTAGGCAATTAGATGACTATTTTGAATCGCGTCATATCCCTGAGTCCCACAAATGTCCGACTCTTCAATTTTGGATGAGATTGGAAGATCATAAAGAGTCTCGCGGTGAGTACCCTACTTGGAAAGATATGAGGCGAGAACTTAATTTAAAATACCGACCCTCTACCAGTGAGCACCACCCTACATTTTTTGTTGGAACAAACCGTAGACATTACTGTGGTCGAGACCACCCATCTTTTAGTAACATCCGGGTTGCTGCCCCACCCGGTAGGTCTTCACCCAACCTTGATGGCCGACCCTTTATTGGGTCTTCTGTTGGATCGGTCCCTTATGACTCCCCACTTGGGCCGACTCCTAGCCATCCCAGTCAACCTTTAGCATCCCCAGTCCTTGACCCTACCAGTGTCATTTTAACCAAAAAATGCATTTCAATGAAAAAGTCTCCTGAACCCGAAACTGAGTACATCCATTTCGTGGATACTAAGGATATTATTGAGAACGAGGATTTCTTTGAGGATGAAACTGAACTGAGTGATTTAGACTCCATGTATGACTTAAACCCTGAGCTAGGAAAGTTGGAACCTTTAAACGTCAACACCTTAGCCCACCCTAATTCTAGTCTCCTCGAGGATAACTCTTTGGATAAGATTTACCTGGATGATATTAACTTGATCTCAAAAGGAGCTGATCTGGCTGTGAACACCACGAAATTAAATTCGAAAGTTTATGACTTAATCATACCTCCTACTGAGAAGATTCTGAGTAATTTTGATTCAATCTTGGATAATTCTGATGGCAACGTGGATAGTCTCGAGTTGGAAGTGAGTCAATTGAATTTACCACCTGAGTTAAACCCTGATCTAATTGAACCAGAACCCATTGATCTTAGGGTTATGACCATACCTGATCCTATTGAGAATATTAGTATGAATTTGGAAGATAGTGATCTGAGTATGAAAGTTTCTGAGCCTAATTTGAATAATGAGTCTCCTCTTACCTTATTAGAGTCTATTTTAGGAGTTGCTCGTCTAGATTTACATTTTAACAAGTGTGTCTTTCTTGATTGGACTTACCTCTCCATTCTTCGTACCGACATTAATGCTAGAGAGAGTGTTAGCCCATACTCTCATGACAGCTCTCTAACAGTTGTGCCCATATCTATTTTGGACACTCTACCCCTCCCTTTAAGTCCCATACCTGCTGGTGACTCGTTGGGCTATCCCCTTATGGTTGTGAGTCAGGACCCATCATCTTATCTTGTTCCTGATTCATTCCTTTTGCCCATTATGTTCTTGTCCTTCCCTATTAAGGACTATCTCTCTCCTAGTTGGATGAATTTGCTAGATTACCCTGTTGCCCCTAAGAGACTAACTACGACCCTAACTGAAACTTCCTATAGAAATGCCCTGGTAGCTAAGGATGTGTTCATTGCTCCCCTTACACCAGTTCCCTTAAACCCGAACACTTTAGATCCCCTCATTTCGTGATTCTTCCACCTTTACTCTAGCTATGTGTTCTTGTGAATTAATATGTTGTGTGTGTTTTTATAATCCGTTGTCTTCCAAAATTTTTCTATTTAAAATTTGTCTCAGAGTCTTCAATTCATTCATCATGCATATCAAGTCTCTTGCATCATTTTTCCCATATTATTTATCTTATCGAGTCTTGAATTTTAGACATATGAATTCGCATAACTCATGTCGCATTTACATCGCATCTGCATGACCTAGTTAAGGAAATTGCACGCCTAATTGAATAGAACGATAATAATTATAGACTTCATGCTGTATTTAAACGACAAGTTAAAACTTTTGAGGTGAGTGATTCATTGATGGTGCGGATTCGTCCGGCGCGGTTCTCACAAGAAACTGTAAAGAAATTACATGCTAGAAGTGCAGGATTAGTTAAAGTAGTCAATAAAATCAATGACAACGCTTACGTGGTGGATCTGCTTGCAGAGTTCAACATTCATTCATTTTTCTAACATAAAAGGTTTAGTAGCCTATGAAGGTCCAGAGTTTAAACCCCAATTCCACCTCAAATTAAGCCTTGTGTGACCCCACCTTGTGAGAACCCCAAAGCCTACCTCCACTCCCAAAATTATTCCCAAAATTCCTATAGCGGAGAAGGTTGGCATGATTCCTAGTGATGATATTATTTCCACAAAAGAGGGTGGACAAAGAAGATATATAATAAGGTGGAGAGGTAAATCAGGTCAGAGCATACATGGTTAAAGCGTGATGAGCAATGGCAGATCGACCCAGATGCACTAGAGTTCTACGAGGGCACCTATAGCGTTTACTCGACGGAGTCGAGTTTTTCTCCCACCCCGGGAGAATGATGAGGACATTCGCTCTACTTTGTTTTATGTTCATTTTATTATTTGATGTATAAGTTTATTTATGAATTTTATTTGTCTTTTCCACTTTTGCCCTTACTTAAGGGTTTAGACATGTGTAAACCCTATGGGCATTTTAGTACTTTTTTTATTTGTCATATTCTATTGGCTATTTAAAGCCCTCCCCTCCTTCTTTGAGGGTTAATGATGATTAAGATGAAAAAAATTTCAGCTTGTGCTTATGGATCTCTTTGTGAGTTCTAAGTTTTCTCACTTTGGGTGATCTCTTAGTGAGTTCGTGGGAGGAGAGGCCCAAGTGGGACAATCGCAATACCCGTCAACCTTTGCAAGAGTCCAAGGTTCGCGGTTCTACGATCTCTTTGTGAGTTCTTGGTTCTTTATTTTAGTCTTCGTCTTCCTCTTCCCTCTTCCCCTATACCGACGGAAATCCCCTCCCTTTCTCCCCAAACCGACGGCCTTAACCCCTCCCCGTGATTCCCCATTACCTGCCGCTGGCCACCTTGGCTCCACCACCAACTCCACACTAATTCTCTCCAAGCACCACCACCGGCCCCCACGTTCTCCCCCTCCTTGAATGATGAATTAACTCATCATTACTACTTACCTAAATAGCCAACATTATTTAGGAAATTAATCTCAACTATTTTGAAATTCAAATTTTGAATTTAAAATAGTTTCCTAAATTAGAAAGCTATTTTAGAAAAGTCTTGAATCTAATCCCAATTTAATTTTAAATTGGGTTGGAATGATTTATCTCATCTCAAACTCCACTTCCCTCCAGAACTCATTCCTTCCTAATTTGGATTGTTTTTAATTTAGAAAGAAATTCGAATTCAAATTAATTAAGTTTGAATTTCAAATCTCTCAAAATTAATTACACCATATTTGGAAATCCCCCTTCATTCAATCAATTAATCAATCCTGAAATTAATTGATTAATTGCTCCATAACTCACATATATTGAACCTAGACACACACCCCCTCCCTCTGTCTTGGCCGAACCTTCCCTGTGCTCACCTCATTCTTTCTTTCCCCCCTTAATTTGGAAATAATTCCAAACCCAGCCCTTGCCTACCCGCCTCCTCCCTCATCCCATAATCTGCTTTAATTTATTTCCAAATCAAGAAATTTCAATTTGGAAATTGCTCTCTATTTGCTAGTCCGTGATTCCAGAAAGAGTAACTTGCTTCCAGGTGATTCCATAGAACCGTTTATGATTTCCCAAGGCATCCTGAAGTGCCTAGCTGCGGTCCAACCTTCCCAGGACTCCGTTAAACTGCTGCCCAGCAGATTTCTATACTTCCACACCTGCTGTCCCACCCTGGAACTCACCCTATTGCTGTCCAGACTTTTCCTGGTTGCTGTTTGGAGTTTCCAGCACCTGAAACCTGCTGCCCAGGTTTTCATAAGCTATTTGGGTTGCTGTCCAGAAGTATTTCAAGTGCCGAATTGCTGTCCCAACCCTCATTGTTGTTGTCTCGGCGTCCCTAGCCGCTGTCCAGTCATTTTTGGTGACCTCCTATGGAGGTCTCACTGTCCGGAAGGTTCCCCATCGCCATCCGGAAGGCTCCCAAACCTGAAGTTGTTGTCTACCCTTCCTCAAACGCATAAGTGACTACGCCGGAGCGCCATTTTCGTTGTTCCCTTGGTAACTTTTCTTCTTAATCTCATATATTCTTAATTCACCTTCTAATTGTGGTTATAGTTTGATTCACAACGAGTCTTGTTGATCCCTCCGCTAAAGCATAGTAATTTAGGGAGTTGAGTGAGTAATGGATTCATTATAGTACCAATCTTATTGTTAACATTAGGATTTATTGTTGAAAACCATTCATGTATGCAACGTTAAATTAAGTTGATTGTTTTACTATCTTAACTCCTACGCATGTGATTTAGCCTAAGCTTGTTTTATCACTCTTTGTGTTTTATCTCGTCGTTAAAATCGTTATAAAGATATAATTATTGTGGTCTCTAAAATTAAGCGTGCAAATTCATTAAAGTAATTCATCTTTGCATGTATTGTTTTACATCAGTTTAATTTATAGTTAATGAGAGAGTAGGAAAATATCTATTTAATATGCATGTTGAATAGAAAGAATTATCTAAAGTAATCATGATTAGTTCTCAAATTAAGATGTTTTGGTCACTTACAACGCACAGAAATACAAAAAAAAAGTCTAGCTAGGAGCACCCAAAAAATAACCATCTACATAAGGTATTTGCTAACATTCTTACATAGGTGTTATCAAAAGCAGTCTTTTAGATATTATCAGGCAAGCTTAAATTAAATGGCAGCCATTCATTCGTATGAGGGTGAAATGTATACATAATATCAGCCAATTGGGTCCCACACTCACCAAGATTTTTGCCCTCTTTCCTACCTCTTCTGCTATCACTTCATCAATCTGTGAGATTCTTACTACCTACTCATCAATCCATGAACAATTGAAATAAATAGTATTTCTTGATTTCATGTTTCTCCAATTAGAAGCTTTCCAAAGATTGTACCAGTACATATTCAAATTAAAAACTCGAAACTAATTATCTTCAACATTTATCAGTTTTCAATCCAGGTTTTTTGTCAAGTACAGTAGAACTTGACCAATGTTAAGCTTGTCCACTAGCAAAATGTTTTTTTTATATAGTCAAGTCACATAGGTTTGAGAAAACCCTTTTGTCGCTAACATTTCATTATAGCATTTAATAGAATTATCCATCCGGTGTTTAACAGTGAAAACTCTGTTAGGAAATGCTTGAGTTTGCAAGCAAACCTAACCACAATTTGATGTAGGCGGGGGGGTCAAACCAAATCCTAAATTTTGAGTTTTGACTTCCCTTGGACTTGCTAGCTCATTAATATTTTGAGCTGAAAGTTAGCTCATTATGAGTTGTTTTTAGTTCATTTATTGAACTAAAAAGGTAACTCATTATTATTTGGAGTTGGCCCTTTCTCTTCCTCATATTTCCTCTTCGCTTTTGGTTTCCCGTGCCTTGCCTCTTCTCCTTTCCTTTGTCTATTCGTTTTCTTGTGCTGGCTGTTTTCCCGTGCCTTGTCCCTTGGTTTCCTGTGGCTGGCTGTTTTCCCGTGCCTTGTCTCTTTGGTTCCCGTGGCTTGCCCCTTTGGTTCCCTTGGTTGGCTGCTTGGTTCCACGGGCTGGCTGCTTGGCTTTTGCGATTTTTCTGCTTGGTTTCCGTGGCTTTTTTTCCCTGTTTTACTGAACCGTTTGGGGGCTGATGTTAGGTGGCTGTTGGCCTTTCATCTCCATAAATCTTATAGGTTTAATTAATATTTTTAGGGGATGTTTAGCTGCCTTCTTTTGCCTATATATAGAAGTTGTTTTGATTAAAAAAAGAGGTGAAAATGCAATTTTTGATTAGGAGACCCCTAATTTTTTTGCTAGAAAACGAGTTGTATAAACTTCAAAATCTAATGTTCTTATGTGATGAGAAATTCGAGAAAAGGAAGAAATATCTTCAAGACCAATTCGAGAAAGAAAAAGAAGAGATCCTGAAGAAATTCAAAGCAAGGATTTCTGATGTAGGCAAGGGGGGTCAAAACAATATGAGAATTTGTTTTTACCCTTGGGCTTCTTGTGTTCTTGGATGAGCCTTGGTTGCTTAGTATTGAGCTCAAAATGTTGGAATTTTACTTAGTTTTAGCTCATTAATGTTGAGCTGAAGTTTAGTTCATTAAATAGGAGATTTATTGCACTTCCTAGCTCATTAACTAAAAAGGTAACTCATTATTATTTGGAGTTGGCCCTTTCTCTTCCACATATTTCCTCTCAATTTCCTCTTGGCTTTTGTTTTCCCGTGCCTTGCCTCTTCTCCTTCCCTTTGTCTATTCATTTTCTTGTGCTGGCTATTTTCCCGTGCCTTGTCCCTTGGTTTCCCGTGGCTGCCTGTTTTCCCGTGCCTTGTCTCTTTGGTTCCCTTGGTTGACTGCTTGGTTCCCTTGGTTGGCTGCTTGGTTCCACGGGCTGGCTGCTTGGTTTTTGCGGTTTTTTTGCTTGGTTTCTGTGGCTTTTCTTCCCTGTTTTGCTGAACCGTTTGGGGGCTGATGTTAGGTGGCTGTTGGCCTTTCATCTCCATAAATCTTATAGATTTAATTAATATTTTTAGGGGTTGTTTAGCTGCCTTCTTTTGCCTATATATAGAAGTTGTTTTGATGAAAAAAAGAGGTGAAAATGCAATTTTTGGAGTAAGAAAACCTGAGGGTTTTTGTTGGAAAAGCTTGAGAGCTTTGTCCACTTCTTCTTCTTCTTCTACCCTTTGAGAAAGCTTGCGAGCTTGTCTCTATTCCGTCTCGGCTTCTAATCTCTTTCGTCTCTCCGCAAGTTCCCTTCCACATGTATACTTCTTCTCAAAGCAACAAATGGAAAGCAACTTTAGTTGTCTTTAATTTGTGATTGTGTCAAGTTTATAAGTGTCAAGAGTTGTAATAGTCTTTTATCTTAGAAAATTTTGTGTTATTTCTTATTTTTATCTATTTTGTATAATTTTCTTTATCCTAGTAAGATCATATTTTTCTAGCAAAAAAATTAGGGGTCTCCTAATTTTTTTGCTTACATCACAATTGATGAAAATAGTGAGTAAAACTGATGTTTACAGCAGGAAAAAAAAAGCAACAGTACAACAGGTTTCTTGGGAAAAACAGAAGAAAACTGATAGAAAACGAAGAATTCAACTACTAGATGCAAGAAAACAGCAAACAATACAAGTTTCTTCGATTCGAGAGGAAGAAACAGCTCTCCAAATCTCTAGCCAAGCCTAGAGCCCAAAAGAACCAACCCTAGATCCCAAATCTGATTTCAAATTCCAGATCCCCCCAAACCCTAACATGTTAGACTAATTAAAGTAAAAGTAAAAATTACATAATCCCTAAACAGCCCCTCATTCAAAATTTCCCTCCTAAACCATGTTTAATTCAATCCTTGTGCCCCACCAAGGTTGCCACCCCCCACCAAGCCTGTATCGAAGGAAAATTGCATGCTTTCTTTTTTGATAGCCCCCCAATCTATCATTATTGGTATTGAAATTTTTATCCCTTGAAGCTCTCCAATACACCTTGATAAAGCATTAGCTGTCTTATTTTTCACACCTAGCCTGTATTGGACGCTACTTTTGAATATATAATACGATGGCCATCAATTCCCATTCATAAACAGACTTCAGTCTAGCCCTAGTTGTCAACACCTGGCTGAAGTAGGCTATGGGCCTATGATTCTGCATCAGCACTGCCCCCAACCCATATCTGGATGCATCTGTCTCCACCACAAAAGTCTGACTGAAATCTGGTAAAGCCGAAACTGGTACTGTGGTCATTGCTTTCTTAAGTTTCTCAAAAGCCTAGGTAGCCGCATCCCCCTATAAGTTGTCCTTTAACTGGTCTGTCAAAGGACAAGCTATGTTGTTGTACCCATTCACAAACCTTCGATAATAACCATTCAATCCTAGAAAACCCCTTACCTCCCTCAAGTTCCTATGTAGAGGCCACTTCTGGATTGCTTCAATTTTTGCTTGATCGGCTGTCACCCCATCCTAAGAGACAACACGCCCCAAATACTCCACACTAGTTTGTGCAAAGCTGCACTTCAGGTTGGCCTAGAGCTGATGCTCCTGTAGAACTCCAAAGACCACCCTTACATGCTCCAGATGCTCCTCTTCGGTCCTATTATACACAAGTATATTGTCAAATAATACTAAGACAAACCTTCGGAGGTACGGCTTGAACACTCTATTCATCAATGACCGGAAAGTAGCAGGGGCTTTTATGAGCCCAAATGGCATCACCAAGAACTCGTAATGCCCCTCGTGCATCATAAACGATGTCTTATGAATATCCTCCTTCATCATGATTTGATGGTAGAATGGATTCAAGTTCATCTTGGAAAACACCACTACTCCATGCAACTCATCCATTAGTTCATCGATCACATGAATGGGGAACTTATCAGGCACAATCTCCTTATTCAATGCTCTGTAATCCACACAAAATCTCCAGCTCCCATCTTTTTTCTTGACCAGTAAGACTGGACTAGAGAGAGGACTCACACTTGACCTTATGATCCCTGCTTCCAACATCTCCCTAATCAACTTCTCAATCTCATCCTTCTAAATTTGATTGTAGCGGTATGATCGTACACTAATCAATGACACTCCATCCCTCAAAATGATAGTATGTTCCTACTCCCTGGGTGGAGGTAAACCCTGAGGCGGTTGGAAGACCTCACTGAATTGTTGTATAAGGAGTTGTACTGCAAGAGGGATGTCTCCTTCTTCCCCCACACTGATGCCCTCCAAGTGCTGCAGTTCCACCAAGTATCCTCCTCCCACTTCCTGTATGCTCATGATCATGGATTTGAGAGATAATCTAGCTCTAGACAATGAAGAAAAAGGATTCATGTAGCCAACCCCACATAGTGGGATAAAGGCTTGATGTTATTGTTGTTGTATTGCTCATTATTACAAAGATGTCGCTCTAGAAACATTGTTAAGTTCAACCACTACCTTCTTCATATTCATTTACAAACAAATTAGTATTTACTATGTACAAATTGTTCATTTACTGCTTGTGAATCAAGAATGACAAATTTTTCACATTGATAGCTCTGATTTTATTTTTTTTATTTTTAAAGTCATAAGATAAACTGCTGATCTTTCAGGGACAGAAGCCATACTTAAAAATCACTACACATGTTGATAGATTGGGAAAGATCTCGAACAATGTCTGCTTGCAAAATTTTAAAGCAGAGCAAGTAAATATGTAGAGCTTTGTTAAATGCTTGATAACAAGTTCTTTTAGCTCTTCCATCATCTTCTCCACTTATAATTGATTTGCTGATGTAAATTATTTAAAAAATTAGTTAGGATATGTTTGATTTTCTCAAGGTAAGCCTTTCTGATCTTTTAATATTGATTGAGTATATCTAAGCTTGTGTACATTGAAAATTTCTTTAGCAAGGTCCTTAGATTCTAGTCCCAAAGTAAACGAAACAAGTTTAGGAGTCAAGCTTTATTTTTTATTTTATTTTTTTCTTCTTTATGCATCAAAAAAATAAAACATTCAAGCAAGAGACTCATATGCTTGATAGACTAACCAATGAATATTGAGCATGTTTGAAAATTATGAAAGTGTTAAATATGAGAATATTCTATTGAATAAAGGACTTTAGCTACCTATGACATCATTTAATAGCAGCAATCTGGAAAAGGCGAGGAAGAAGTTCAACCAAAAAAGTACTAACCTACTGCATTGTTGACAGAAGCGCTGGATAACATTCCCAACAACTGCACTACTAGCCTTCGCATGCATCTCACACACTTTATGGCGCCTGTGGTAATCCTTGGTCTGACTCAAGTCAGCACCACAGTTCTCAACCTGGCATTTAGGATGGTTTGAATTGGTAGCCTGCACCAGTACCCTCTTACCATTTTTCATTCCACCGGGATTCAGATCTCCCTCCAGGACTGGATATGCATGAGCCCCAAGCTTTAAAGTAAGTGAACGAGTATCATCACAATGCTCATCATCCTCCACTGCTACAATACGTCTCCGCTTGTCTCCCTCGCCTAGCACTTTCCCAACAACTCCAAACTCAGCCTCATCCGAGCAACTAGACGAGCTGTTTGAAAGCACTATGTCAGGGAGCAACTGCTTATTCAAGCACTTCAAAGGACCAGGATTTACAGGAGTAGCCATAAAAAGGTCTCCATCCCATTTCCAATCATTTAAATCCCATTCCTGCGCTTTCTTCCCAAATCTCTTGGAAGATCCAGCAGCGAAGAATTGATGGTTCTCCCCTTCAAAGTTAGCCTCCATCTTTTCCAAAAGCAAGAGCGCCACTTGCCAATTTTAAACAGCCTGCTGCCCCTAAATCACCGGCCAAAAAGCAAACCCTAGCTGTAAGGAAATCTAATCCGCCTCGCTGCGTCCCCAAAAATCCAGAATCATCGCGCCCATACAGCCATGAATCCAAACAAAGAAAATCCACATGCCCGACAGTAAACCCGTGGGAATCAGACCAAAAATTCAAGAACGCGAAGTCAGTCAAAGGCGACCTTAGTCCACAGCAGCCAACTCCAGAGATTCTAAATCCTTGCAACCCTCTAGCAAGCATCCAAATAAAAATACTCAATATACTGTAAACGAATACCAAATACCTTCATCGATCAACTCCGGCCTCAATTATCTCACATTGTAGACCAACACAATCACTAATTGAGCAAGCCAGCAGCCCAAAACCTCAGTAACACGAAACCATAAACAAAAGCTAGCCTCGCATCACCGAAACCCTGATTTCCTACCACAAATTACAACACTCGGAGCAATAATTGAAATAAACTCACCATAACCAAGCCATACGCAAAGTAGAAACCACCACAAAAGATCAAACAGATACCCCACTCTTCCAGATTCTCTGATCCAATGACTACTTCATAAAGATCAAAATTCCAGCCGGAAACGATTCAACTTCGTAAGAGAAATCCGAAGCCTGAAAGTTGGAGTGGCAGATTATCGGGAGGGAGAGAGAGAAATTGTGCTTGCGAATTGGAAAAAAAAGCGTTCCAACGTACGAAATACTGTAGGTTATTTATCACGTCAGCATCGCTCACACATGTGCCATTTCACAACGTCCGTTGCTTCCACGCTCGTTTTGCACGGACGGTCGGATAGGAGTTTGTCGCTCCGCTGCCGCACGATGAGTTCGTGCGGGAGGTACAATTTAAGTGCTGTAAAACGTGTGGGACCCGCACAAATGCGATCTCAGTTGCTGGGTGCGATCCAGGGAAGGTGAGCATGATGGTTCCATCCTGACCGTCCATTTATCGAACCCGTTCAATCCCACGAACCATTTATGATCGGAAGATAATGGGATAACGTGTTCAGATTCGTGAATTAAGCTCTTCCTGCTAAACACCCCGACGCCCGCGTGCACATGGCGATCTATCAACATGTTTGCCCGCTTTTTTAAATGACAATTTTTTTATCCAAAATAAATTAATTTTTTATATTAAAATTTTATTAAATAATTCATATATTAGTATTTGATAATTGTTATGATTATTGTCAACTGCCTAACATAATCTTTCATTTTTTTTCATTCAAAATTTGAGATCTTGCAACTGAAGTATTGCAAAGATAAGGATGTTAAGATGGATGAGTGTAATGGCATTCATTTATATAATTAAATGTCTATTAATAACATATAAATGATCCGCAAAAAGAATTTTGCAATCACGAGATTTCTACTAAGAGCGTTGTGACGACGTGCTTTGCAAGCATAGTGGTGCCATGCTTTCGAATTTTCATAAATTTAGTGGAGCATTGCAGCATTAAGATATGGAGCTTGTAGTGCCATGCTCTTGAGTTTTACGTTGGTCGCTCTAATCATAAAAAGTATTATGAACGTAGTAGGTTATCTAAATCATTTTTTGTTTCAAATGATTTCTAGTTTTAAAGTTTTAACTCTCCCAAATTTGGTTAAAATATTTTATCCCCTTATTTAGTAAATTTTTATCACATAACTTTTGATATGTATTAGGTATCATTATTCAAAGCATTTTGGAATGATTATATTGAAATTTCACCAGTTAGATTTGCATGTATAGCATTTTTATTGAATTGATACTAATGAGAGCTCATATTATTAGATTTAGACTCTTACAATTATTCCATCAAGCCTATCATGACATGTATATGTATGATATAATTTACATGACAGGGTCTGCATGTTATAGCAAGCCAGTCTTGTAGAAAAGGTGCATTAATAGCTCGATGTTAAAATGATATACACATTAAATTGCATAAGATACATATATGTCATGATATATTTTGCATGTAAGACATAACATTAGTATGTGAATTGCAAGAAAAACTAGCTAGTTATAAACTGATTGACATTTGTTGGAGCAAGATATCATGTATAGGAGGGTATGTGAAAGGGCTTTCCATTAGATGATGGATTTGTGATAAAATCTCAATGCAAGATAAAAGATATAAGATAGAGAGTTATAAGTTTACAAGATACACCAACATGTAAAATTGATAGCTCTTACAAGATATCCATCTCACACACTAACACACAGTGTCATGCCCCAAGACTTAAATTGGAAGAATTGTATATTTTATAACTTCTTAATCAAAATCAAAGTTATTCTTTTAATAAATAGCAAAATAACTAATAAAACAAATTCTACTTATCAAAACATCCATATACAACTATATTCATTCAAAAAATTATTTACAATAACAAAAAGTTTAAATGAATTACAGAAACTGTCTGCCAAAACTTCTAGCTACAAAAAGAAAGCAGCATAAAGAAAACTAAACTTGTAAGTTGAGACTCTCATCAACCCCAAAACATTGGATCCTTGCCCCCAACATATAATCAATGAAATCCGCAAAAAAATGAGTTGCAAAACCCCAACATGTTGTCAAAACATATAAGTGCACTCAAAGCACGAAAATGATATAATATGCATGTAGTAATTCAAAATCATAATAGTAGCATTTATTATGGTCATAAAACTATGCAAAATAGTGATTCTGTTAATCGGGGGGGGTGCAGCTCCGTCGCGATCCAGCGCGGGACGGGATCCGTCTCGTCTCGGGTCGGGTCGTGACATCCCCCTTAAAAAAAAAATACTTATTAATAAGTTAAGCCCTAAGTCTACTCGGTCCAAGTATTTTTCCTCTCACCTGACTTATCTTTCGACCTCTCTTCTTTGTGTATCACGACATTCTACATCAATAGCTTTGCGACGTCCAAACAGCGGCCTTGGGAGGTCCAGACGGAGATCGGCAAGGTCCAGAAGGAAGCCCACTCTCCTTGTGACATCCAGACGGTGGTCGGAGAGGTCCAGATGGATGCCCTCTCAACTTGTGACATCCCGACGGCGTCCTTGTGAGGTCTAGATGGTGGTCGGCGGCATCGAATATGTCGATGATTTTTTGCACATTTTTTGGTTGGCGACTGAATTCTCTTCTGAGCATTCAGTCATTCGACCTGGAGAGGAAAGAGATAAAGTTTTTTTTTTCAGTTTACAGAAATTTAGTAATGTTAGTCTGCATATGTTAGCTATGTAATTTATATCTCATTTATAGAATTGTAGTCAACAAAATATAAGTTAAATCCTAAGTCTAATCGGTTCAAGTATTTTTCCTCTCACCCAACTCATCTTCTGACCTCTCTTCTACGTGTATCACGGCATTCTGCATCAATCGGTTTGTGATGTCCAGACAGCGGCCTTGTGAGGTCCAGACGGAGATCGGCAAGATCCAGAAGGAAGCCCACTCTCCTTGTGACATCCAGACGGTGGTCGGAGAGGTCCAAACGGATGCCCTCTCACCTTGCGACGTCCCGACGGAGTCCTTGCGAGGTCTAGATGGTGGCTGTCAGCATCAAATGTGTCGATGAGTTTTCATTCGTACATTTTTGGATGGCGACTGAATTCTCTTCTGAGCATTCAGTCATTTAACCCGGAGAGGCAAGAGATAGAGTTTTTTTCAGTTTATATAAATTTAGTAATGTTAGTCTGCATAAGTTAGTTATGTAATTTATGTCTCATTTATAGAATTGTAGTCAACAAAATACAAGTTAAGCCCTAAGTCTAATCGATTCAAGTATTTTTCCTCTCGTTCGACTCACTTCCGACCTCTCTTCTTCGTGTATCACGACATTCTGCATCAATCGCTTTGCGACGTCCAGACATCGGCCTTGCGAGGTCCAGACGGAGATCGACAAGGTCTAGAAGGAGGCCCACTCTCCTTGTGACATCCAGACGGTGGTTGGAGAAGTCCAGATGGATTCCCTCTCCCCTTGCGACGTCCCGACGACATCCTTGCAAGGTCCAGATGTTGGACGGTTGCATCGAATGTGTAGACGAGTTTTCTTTCACTCGTTTTTTTGATGGCGACCGAATTCTCTTATGAGCATTCAGTCATTCGACCCGGAGAGGCAAGAGATAAAGTTTTTTTTCAATTTACAAAAATTTAGTAATGTTAGTTTGCATATGTTAGTGTTGACCTCATTTTTATATGAGGTCAACTGGACCAGTCCTGACCCCATATCAATTTAATCTCTAGACCAATCCAAACTCTAGGATCCTCCTAGAATCCCGACCTTAGGATTTATTCTAGATCCTAGAATCAATCTAGACCTTATGATTCTCCCAAATCAATAATGACGTGTTCAATTTTAAAATTTAAAATTTAATATTCCCAAAGATAATTAAATATTTTTCAAAACTATATATATTTAAATATATTTTTCAATCAAACAGTTAGCTATGTAATTTATGTCTCATTTATAGAATTGTAGTCAACAAAATATAGTTTACCTGCATATAAGTTGTTTGAATGTGTTATCTTATTTTTTAAGTCTTAATTTTATATCCTGACAAAATAACAATAGACTAAAGATATATACTCTTAAGTTATCTTTGATTACAAGTTTGAATATCTTGATAAAATATTTCAAGCAATCTTCAAATTAAAAAATATCAAATAATATAGATGCGAATAACAATGAGATTGAAGAGCTGTTGACCTCATTTTGTATGAGGTCACTAGGACCAATTCAGTCCTTAGATCTATCCAAACATTAAGATTACCTCAAACCCTAGGATCTATCCAGACCTTATATCTACCTATACGCTATGATTAATCCATATCTTAAATCAATTCAACATTCAAACATATACTGACTTCAAACCTATACGGATCTTAATTACAACTTAAACTTTGATCCAGCCTCCAACCTAGCTTCAACCTTATCCAATCACTTCTGATTAACCAAATGATTATAAATGATTTGGATAATTCAATTCCAATAATTCAAACCCAAAACCTAGCTCAAGTCTAAAAATCCAGGCCAAAATCCAAGGGTAAAAGGCTATGTCTTGAAAGCCTTTTTAATGATTTTTTAAATACTTCAAACCCCGCTCAAATGACCCCTGATTCATGATCTATCAATTGCATATTGATTAGGCATGTGCCTAGGGTCTACCCGCCAAATTTGAGCTCAATATGAGGCCTCTTACCCCATATACTAAATTGAAACCCAAAGGCTATTAAACATTCAAATATTTACGGTCTATGTCACTAAACCTACCATCTAATGGATTTTGATCTTAGAGCATTTTCCGAAGCTTCTAACTATGTCCATACCCTTGATTATGATATGTTGAGCAGTAAACTATATTTTGGTAGACCCACTTTGACCCCAAAGTCCACCATGGGTCAAAATGACTAAAAGTCTAAAATGTTCCTTAAGGGCAAATTTGGAGTTTGCTATAGACTTCAACATGGCTTTTTAAAATTAAGCTCTAGAACCTATTCTAATGCATCCTAATCATCATTAGGAGTACATTGGACTTAAGCCCTTGACCCTGGTCAAACATGGTTGACTAAGTCAACCAATTTTGATCAAAATACCCCTTACGGGTTTGGATACTCATTTTAAACCAAATGCCCTTTTCTTTACATAAGACCACTTCTAGTAGATTTTAAACATAAAACCAAACTTCTTGGACCCAAACCCATGCCTTGGGACAACCTGGATGACCAAACATGCCCTTAAGGGTCCAAATAGTCATTTTGACTGAAATGGCCTCCATAGACCTATTAAACCCATACCTAGACCTTGGATCAACCTGGTTGACCCAAATGTCCTTTAAGAATCAAATTTCCCATTTCCACTCAAATAATCAAAAGGGGAAGGCATCCTCATAGGGGAGAGTCTTCTTTCATTTGGAAGATCGAGTTGGATGGCTTTAGATATCCAAAGAGAAAATGCAATGCTCCCTATCAAGGGAGAATTGTCTCTTTGTTTGGATATTCGAGTCGCAACAGATTCAAGGAGTCCAAAGAGGAGAAATCCAATGAGGCGAAATCTAAGGAGTCCAAAGAGGAGAGTTCCAAGGAGTCCAAGGAGAAGAAGACACACAAAAAATTGAAGAATTGAAGACTAATATCCCACTCAAAGTCATTTGCGTCTGTCATAGGTTTAGAAATCTGGGTTAATGGCAGTGGTGCCCGACCACTTTACTTTCTGCATATCTGGGTTGTAATAAGGGCAGTTTGCCTATGGACATTTAGTTGATTATTTTTATGAATTTATATTGATGTGTTTACCTGATTGTGTAGTAGAAATTACCTGCTTTTTCTATGTTTCTTTCTTGCATGCCGATTTTGTTTTAGCCTGAATTGCGTTAGGCTCTTTTAAGGATCATAAAATATTTTTTACTCATAAATAATCTTAAAAAATTTTAAGATTTAAATAACATAGAAATTTAACGAACCTATGAAACTATTGGAATCGTCTGGGATCGCATGCATATTACTGCATATTTCTTTCCTTGCTATAAGATATCTTCCTGCCTGCGGGTAGAGTCCGAATAATCTGGCCTATGAGGACAAAGTGCCGGACCTAGAGAGACCCAGTCTTTTCTAAAAATCTATTTTCTAATAAGACTGTTTTTAAAACTGTATAGCATTCATGATTTGCCCTTTCAACTAGCATGCATTGCATTAGAAACTAATTTAATTAAAATTTAATTGCATTATCTAGGAGCATATACCACACATAAGTTCATGACCAATTATGAAACTCTCTAGATGTCGGCCCTATTTTCAAATAACTGTACCACCCACCCATCTTTCATAACTAACTTGACATTATGGTTTTAAAGCGATTAGGTGGTTAGCTGGCTCCCCAATCTAGGCCGGGGTAAGTCCAGATTTTGCAGTGCATTAGCTAGGACACTGGTGTCAGTGTATGTAGAACACTAAACCCAACCTAGTCTTAGGGTTCGAGGCTAATACATTCGGTCTCGTAATATGCCTTAAATAGTAGGTAGGTCCCTTCCTTTTAGGGATTACAAATTCTACTTATCTGCATCACAGGATGACGCCACATCCATTTTTCTCTCACGCATGTGATTGATTGTCTGACTTTCTTTTATCTAGTTTATCTTTAGTGCCATAAAGCCTCCAAATGCTGGTATGAGCCACGCATGCTGACTGAGCCTTTTTTGGACCTTTCTTCCTTTTGAATAAGACTTCCTAGTCTACACCCCTATGTCAATCCCATTTTAGGAAGGGATAATATATTATCCTTAATCGAGAGTTTTCTCGGGCTCCGGTCTGGGATGTAATTAACTACAGGGGCTTGCGCCCATGGGAAACTCGGTCCCACATCTACTAAACCCCACTCGAGCTGTCGTATCGGGTGGGGGAAACTCATGATTAGGTCGTGAATATTACTACCCATCGGGGTGTATTGGTGACAGCCTCTATCCTCAATGGTTAATCGTATGGGATAGTGGAGTCGTACCCTCTACGTTCATACCCCACGAACGGTGTGAAAGTGCTCGGATGACACTAGAAAGTGCTCTGATACCACTTGAAAGATTGTTAGGGATGTTAGGTCCGATGAACTGGCCTAAAGCTAATTAAGAGAGAGAGGTGATTTGGTAAAAAATATCTTTCAATCAAAACATAAATCAAAACCAATATCACCACAAAGAAAACCAAATGCGAAAATTAAATGCGGAAGTAATAAAGGAAAGAACACACCAGATTTATAGTGGTTCAGTCAAACCTTGACCTACGTCCACTCCTTGGAGGCACCCTCCAAGTATTGCACTAAACTAAGTGTCTCTCCTTTATCCCCCACAGCTAGGCGGAGAAGCCCTTACAAAATCACTTCCACCTTCCCTGGTGCGGCGGAGTCGCCGGGTCCTTTGACACTAAAGAGATCTTCTTCTTTGGTGAACTTCCCTCGAGACAAGCCTTGAATCCGATGGTATTCAGGTGCGAGCTTGCCGGAGCAACTTTGTGGAACCCCCTCCTCACTCCCTTGAGTCCCCCCTCACAGGATTTTCTCCCTCTCTCAAACTCCACCCTTTCCTCACTCCATTTCAAGCTCTCTCTTCAAGTTTTCCCCAAAAGAACGAAGCTACAATGGCTGCCAAAGACACTTACAAAGTGTCATGCATATCTTAAATAGAAGATCTCAAAACGAGCTCATTAATACAAGTTGCCGACATTATCGTCCAGAACGATACTAATATCGTCATGTACGATCGGTGCAAAATAAGCCCAATCAGCCGAGACAACTTGAGACGATCAGAAGAAGTTTGTCATATCGTCCTGGACGATCAATACAAATTATGGAATATCATCCTCGACATCGCCCTGAAAAAGAGTTGTCCGATGACCAATCGTCCAGCATATCGGCTAGGACGATCTAGCGATCGTCCAGACCGATTTGATCGTGAAATTAAGTCATAATTGCTTTCCTTAAATTCTAGAGAAAATTGAGAAAAATTGGCCTGGATCGTCCTGGACGATATTTTATAGTCCTGGACGATCCACCTGGACGATATCCAAAAATATGTTATTTCTAAATAAATCTGGCAGTAGATTCTTTCTATTTTGAGCCTATCGTCCTAGCCGATACAAAATCGTCTAGGATGATGTGTTTTGCATAATGACGCCTGCTTTAATGATGATGCCTTAATTAGGATTTCTGCTTTTGAACTAATCATCCAGGCCAATATAAAATCATCCCGAATAATGTTACAAAAAATAGTAAACTCTAGGGAACAGTCAGAAATCTCCAAGTTACAAAGCATCGGGAGCCACACCAAATACAATAGACTCAAGAAATGAAAAATGGTACAAACTGACTCAGACCTAGTCTACCCAATCTTGAGCTGGTTCCAAACTGCAGTCTGATCGTGTCGACCTGAAATATCATTAGATAAGACCGTTGGTGAGGCTGAGCATTGGTGGGTTGGCCAGCAGAAGGCCAAGTTTCAGAACAGATTGTACTCTATGATTACCTGGGAAGAGTTCACTGAGGTGTTCCGAGACTGGTTCGTTCCCCCTTCTGCACGACAGCAGATGCAGGAAACCTTTCTGAGGCTTGTTCAGGGGAGCAAGACGGTGATGCAGTACGAGGCTGAGTTTACTGCTTGAATTTTAAAAGTCTTTTCATTTAAAATGTTTTAGTTTATATTTTTTCTCTTGATTTATCTCATATTTTTCAATTTTGATTTTGTTGAAAGATGATTAATACATTAATTAGATTTAGTTCAGGTATATGCTCCAATCTTACCTTTTAGTGATCATGCATATAAGTTGCGATTTGATTGATAAAAATTAAAGATTTAAATATATTTCATTTAGATTACATATAGTAGGAAATATCAATTATTAATTAATTGCTACCTATGATTAATTAAGCTTAGATAATAATATACTAATCCTATGGTAGAATGTCATGAAGTTTTTTATGTTTAGTGCTTCTACCCTAAATGGTATATGTATCATAAGTCTAAGTTTACTAAGACTCGTCCTAAATTTTTATCCTTAAATGTCACTAGTGTTACATGTGACATACACATGTGCGTAAATGAGTTTAGGAATCTAAAAGAAATAAAAGCATCTTAGTTAAAAAAAATAAATAAAGTTTCTACATGATTTTAAGGCTGGGGCGCACACATCAAAAGGCTCTCTATGGGCTCTAAGTTTTGAAAAAACTTACAACACCGTGGGCTATGACCCGATGGCTCCCCCCTAGCATTCACACCGAAATGAATGAGGGCGATTGAAGAACGTATCCATTTGTCCAAGCTCCTTTATTTAGGTAACTCCAATCGCTCCTTACTTTTCCAAAATTTGATCGCAAAATACAGAAAAGATGGAAGATTGTGTTAGAGCAGGGTAATATTTAATACGCAAATAATTAAAAATAAATGCAATTTAAATATACACATACATTTTTTCAGGCTTACACTCCAGTTTGATTGTTTGCCTTTGGGATTTTGATTTTTGGAAACATTATGCAAGTCGAGAGTAGTAGTAGAAAAATATGGGAGAGATGTAGACAAAAAATGAGAGAAAGAGAGCTATTGCTCACTTTTCAAAACTCCAATTTCCAGTAATCACCCGATAAGAATCACTTTCCAACATACACTTTAGTGAACCAAAATTTATGAGAAGCACTTCAAATAACCACTCCTTTTTACTCATATCAAAACACATTACAACTCCGTTCTTTCTCAAAACACAACACAAAGATAATGCAAAATTATCCTTCTCCAAAAACTCATAATCGTTAAGTAAATGAAGAAGTATAAAAAAGATGCTTTTGAGGATAATAAATGAAGCTTTTAAACACAAGCCAAAACACCTTCTATTCTTCACAAAGTTAATAAAATAAAACCCAACAAAATTTAAGAAATGAAATTACCACTACACTTCTTCATACCAAACAACAAATGATAAAAAACCATGCAATCCTATAGCATGACCACAAATCATATGGCATGGTTACAAAATATTTAGAAAATAATCACAAAATATTCATAAAAATATGTACAATATACGTATAAGATATACACAATATACCCACAAGATACACATAAAATACGCACAAGATACGCACAAGATACACGCAAAATACACACAAGATACTCATAAAATATGCACAAGATACACAAAAGATACGCATAAGACGCGTACAAGATACTCATAAAATACTCACACGATACTCACAAGCACAAAGTACTAACAAGATACTCATACAATACTCCAAAGTACTCACAAGCATAGAATACTCACAAAATCCGGACGGTGCTCACCTTCCCGACTCCGCACGTAATGATTTCTTGTGAGTACTAAAGTGTTTGGAATGGGGTATAATAATAATAAGAGAGATACATGCACACATGTGGAAGGAGAAAATGAGATTAGGTGATGGAAGACGAGTACTTGCGAATAAAAACTTGTTATCGATGGGATGAGCGACTTCAAAACAGTTCAGGATCTACGATCATACACCCGATGGCGGATTGAAGGCTATTTGATATGAAGTAAGGAAGAGATTGTGAGAGAGAAGGAGAGGGGTCCGAAAAATAGGAAGGTTGTGAATCGGGTCACCGAGAGAGGCGCACGACCTCTTATTGCTTTGCCCGAGGATAATGTGAAGTTCTGTTTCTGCTCCAGGATCGTCTAGGACGATCTGGGATCGACCTGGGACGATCAGTTGAAGATTTGCTCCAGAATTTGCCCAGATTGCTCCAGGTGATTTTTCTCCCAGGATCGGCCAGGCCGATAGGGGCATCGTCCCAGGCCGATCAGTTCAGTGCAAAAGACAGAGAGCATGACTTTTTCAGAATTAATTATCATCCTGAGGATCGTCCAGGAAATCGGCCAGGACGATGGGTTTTTGGTCTGATCGTCCAGGACGATCAAGGTATCGTCCCGGGACGATCAGTGGATGGAACAAGTCAAAGAGCAAGGGGTTTTTGAAAATTAATTATCGTCCTGAATCGTCCTGCGAAATCGTCCCAAGACGATGTAAAATTGGTCTGATCGTCCAGGACGATCGTGCGATCGGCCAGGACGATCTGAGTGTTTTAAAGCTGAAATCAAGTCATTTTGAAGAAAGAGAAAATCAAAATAAATATCTAAAATCAGTCGAGGAGAGAGAAGGTCGAGAGCTAAATTGGAAAAGTTGATTTTCGGGTGACGACGGGCCGTTTTTGTTCGTCGTGACAGTTCAGTAAAGTGTTGTACGCAAGATAAGGCACATTCCGCCTTTCTCAATTTTCAGAACGGTGCAATTTGAACGAATTTTATGTCCGGATTTCGTTTTTGTTAACTAATTTTGTCCGTATTTTCCGATTGGTTCAATTTTTACCGCATAAGTTTCTGTATGTTGTTGACGTGCCGAGTGTGCACATTTTGGTTATTTTCTGGAGATTTTTGTCCGGGTATTTTGAATTCGACAGTGTTTTATTTCACCTGTATTTTTCTATGATGAGATTAAATATTGTGGCAGTAGAATTAAAGTCTTGCAATGTTGTTATCTATATTCTGTGTGAATTTGGTATTCTGTGATGTTTCAAGAAAAATTGTGTAAATTCTGTATACAGCCGTTGTGCTGCCCGATTTTTGTCTGATTTCTGAATTCGTCCAGATTTCTTCTGAATTGATATGCTATCTGTATATGCTATATAAAGGGAGTTATAAGGGGCCTGGATCCTAAGAGATTCAGTTAGTATCTGAGAAATCTGAAATGAGCTTAATCTTAAATCTAATATCTGTTATGTTCCGGATCCGATGAAATCTGTTCTGGTGCTATAAGCACATCTGTTCTGGTGCTATAAGCACAGCTTTTCTGGTGCCGTGAGCACAAAGGGAGGCATAAGGGGCCGGAATCCATAGAGATTCTGTCAGTGTCATGGTATTTAGCTATTAATTACAATATTATCTGATATCTGATTTGATATGACTTCTGTTTCCGTACAGTTCTGTTTGATCTGTTCCGTATCTGTTCTGATTTGATTTGTTTTGTTCTGATCTGCACGATTTTGATACATGTCTGATTCTGTTCTGATTTTTGTACGGATTTTGTTTGGAGTGTTTGGTTTTGGATTATGGAAGTTTTGATTGGAGGTTTGTTGCTTTGCTGAGCTGTTGAGCTCACCCTTATTTTTTTCTGTGTGTGTTTTTTAGGCTCTGGGAAAGGGAAGGAGGTCTTGGACTAGAGTTCAGAGTCTGATCAGATCAGTTATAGGTATTTTGTACTTTTTAATTTTTGTACAGTCATGACTTTTCTTTTGTGTTCTTTCTGTCAGCCATGTACTGTATTTGTAGATGATTGTTTTGAGGAAAAGAAAAATATAGATGAATTGTTTCGTTGCATTTGATGTTTCATAGTAGCTCTATGTTGTCTGTTTTGAGTTGAAATATTTGGAAGAATCAGTTCCGAAGCAAATTCCAAAGCAATATCCTGGTCTGTCTTTTCGTTAAGCTGGTCGCGGCCCGGTGCGGGCGGGATCCGTCTCGGGTCGGGTCGTGACAAGCTTTTGGTGGTATCAGAGCAATGGTTTTTGAAATTGGATTGTGTAAGACAGAGCTATAGGCAGTGATCTGTTAGTGAGTCTGTTTGGGATAGTTTTAGTTTGTTTGGCTTTTTATTGTGTTGTTTTTGTGATAGTTTTTCAAATTTTTTTGGATTTTCTGTATGGATCAGCCAGACCCAGACATGACAGCCGGACAGAGTGCCAGTCAGGCAGCACCAGTGGGAAGTACAGCCCCAGTGGCCGGTGATGATACACTGTCTCAGTTTGCGACACTTGTTGCTCAGATGATGAACGAGACTCAGAGCAGAGCTTCTACCGTCAGATCTGATGATATTGATAGACATCTCCAGATGTTTTTGAGGTTGAAACCTCTGAGGTTTGAGGGCGCTGTTGAGCCCAGAGCAGCTGAGGAGTGGTTGAGGAGGATAGAGAATACCTTCGACGGCATGCAGTGTCCGTTAGACAGGAAGGTACCTTTGGCAGTATTTCTGTTG
>NW_021579265.1:212004-254226 GCF_001605985.2 Dendrobium catenatum
GGAATTTACACAATTTTTCCTGAAAAATCACAGAATATCAAATTCGCACAGAATATTAGATAAACAACATTGCAAGACTTTAATTCTACTGCATAACATTTAATCTCATCACAGAAAAATACAGGTGAAATAAACACCGCCGAATTCAAAATACCAGGACAAAAATCTCCAGAAAATAATCAAAATGTGCACACTCGACACGTCAACAACATACAGAAACTTACGCGGTAAAACTGAACTAGTCGGAAAATACGGACGAAATTAGTTAACAAAAATGAAATCCGGACATAAAAGTCGTTCAAATTGCACCGTTCTGAAAATTGAGAAAGGCGAATGTGCCTTACCTTGCGTACAACACTTTACTGAACTGTTACGACGAACAAAAATGGCCCGTCGTCGCCCGAAAATCAACTTTTCCAATTTAGCTCTCGACTTTCTCTCTCCTTGGCTGATTTTAGATATTTATTTTGATTTTATTCTCTCTTCAAAATGACCTGATTTCAGCTTTAAAATAACTCAGATCGTCCTGGCCGATCGCACGATCGTCCTGGCCGATCGCCGATGTCTGGCCGATCGCACGATCGTCCTGGACGATCAGACCAATTTCACATCGTCTTGGGACGATTTCGCAGACGATTCAGGACGATAATTAATTTCCAAAACCCTTGCTCTCTGACTTGTGCCATCCACTGATCGTCCCGGGACGATACCTCGATCGTCCTGGACGATCAGACCAAAAACCCATCGTCCTGGCCGATTCCTTTGACAATCCTCAGGACGATAATTAATTCTGAAAAAGTCCTGCTCTCTGTCTTTTGTACTGAACTGATCGGCCTGGGACGATGCCCCTATCGGCCTGGCCGATCCTGGGAGAAAAATCACCTGGAGCAATCTGGGCAAATTCTGGAGCAAATCTTCAACTGATCGTCCAGGACGATCCGTGGAGCAGAAACAGAACTTCACAATCTCCCAACTTTGAAAAAATGTCGTCCTCGACATTGTCCAATCCAAACAGCGTCAGAACAAGTACGGGTACAACTGTCTCATATCAGACTCCTTCTCCCAAGTAGCTTCCCGCGCAGTACGATGCTTCCACTGCACTTTCACCATCGGAATCTCTTTACTTCGTAGTTTTCGGACGTCGTACGCCAAAATCAACTCTGGCTCTTCTTTGTACGACAGATTCTCCTGAATCTCAACTTCGTCAGCTGACAGCTTCTTCCCAGAGTCAGATACCCACTTCCTCAAAGTGGATACGTGAAACACGTTATGCACGTCAGGCATCGAATCAGAAAGTAACAGTCGGTAAGCAAATTTTCTAATCCTTTCCAGGATTTCAAAAGGGCCAACATACCTTGGACTAAGCTTGCTCACCTGGCCAAATCTGCTCACACCCTTCATCGGGCTGACTTTGACTTACACAAAGTCACCAACTTGAAACTCAACAAACCTGTGCTTTTGATTATAATATTTCCGCTGTCGATCCTGAGCGCTTTCAATCTTTCTTTAATCAAGCTGATATTCTTAACAGTTTCTTTAAGGAAAGTGGCACCCAATTCCTGTCTATCTCCGACCTCAATCAGAGTCAAAGGAGTACGGCACTTCCTGCCATACAGAGCCTCATACGGTGCCATACCAATGCTAGACTGAAACTGTTGTTATAGGCAAACTCAATCAGAGGAATGTGATCTTCCCAACTTCCTCCAAAATCCAAAACACAAAGCCTCAACAGATCTTCCAGTACCTGAATGGTTCTCTCAGACTGTCCGTCGGTCTGAGGATGAAAGGCTGTACTGAAATGCAGTTTCGTACTCAAGCCTTGCTGAATCCTTTCAAAGTCTGGAAGTAAATCGTCATCTCGATCAGATACGATCACTTTAGGCACACCGTGCAATCTAACTATTTCCTTCACATATATCTGTGCCAAGCGATCCATCGGATCAGTCTGCCTGATCGGAAGAAAATGGGCGGACTTCGTCAGTCGATCAACAACACTCAATGGCGTCGTGTCCTTGTCTAGATCGAGGAAAACCCATCGCAAAGTCCATCGTTACCTCCTCCTACTTCCACTCAGGGATAGGCAACGACTGCAACAGTCCACCTGGTCGCTGATGCTCTGTCTTCACCAACTGACAGGCTTCGCATCTCGACACAAACTCTGCCACATCCTTCTTCATCCTAGGCACCAGAACAAAGCTTCATGTCTGCATACATCTTACCACTTCTTGGATGAATAGTGTAGCCTGAAATGATGAGATTCGTATAGAATCTCCTGCCTCAAATTTCCCAAACCCAGGTACCCACAACCTGTTCTTACAGAAAATAGCACCAGAATCAGAAATTCGAAGTTCAGGAGTCTTACCAGATCCAATCTGAGCAATCAACTTCGAATAGTCAGAATCTGACTTCTAGGCTTCCTAATCCTTGCTTCCAAAGAAGAACTGAATACTCATCTGAGCCAAATCTAAACCACTGGAGGAAATCACCTCCAACTGCAATCGCTCCATGTCTCGAATCAGGAAATCATCAAAAGTGAGCTGCAAACCTGATAATCCAGAAGACTTCCTACTCAGAGCGTCCGCTACCACATTAGCCTTCTCAGGTTGATACTGAATGGTCAAATCATAGTCCTTGATCAACTCGAGCCATCTTCTCTGTCTCGATTCAATCAAATTCTGTATACAGCTGTTGTGCTGCCCGATTTTTGTCTGATTTTTGAATTCGTTCGGATTTCTTCTGAATTGATATGCTATATGTATATGCTATATAAAGGGAGTTATAAGGGGCCTGGATCCTAAGAGATCCAGTTAGTGTCTGGGAAATCTGAAATGAGCTCAATCTGAAATCTAATATCTGTTCTGTTCCGGATCCGATGAAATCTGTTCTGGTGCTATAAGCACATCTGTTCTGGTGCCGTGAGCACAAAGGGAGGCATAAGGGGCTGGAATCCATAGAGATTCTGTCAGTGTCAGAGAATTTAGCTATTAATTACAATACTATCTAATATCTGATTTAATATGACTTCTATTTCCGTACAGTTCTGTTTGATCTGTTCCGTATCTATTCTGATTTGATATATGTCCGTATCTGTTCTGATTTGATCTGTTTTGTTCTGATATGCACGATTTTGATACCTGTCTGATTCTGTTCTGGTTTCTGTATGGATTTTGTTTGAAGTGTTTGGTTTTGGATTCTGGAAGTTTTGATTGGAGGTTTGTTGCTTTGCTGAGCTGTTAAGCTCACCCTTGTTTTTTTCTGTGTGTGTTTTTCAGGCTCTGGGAAAGGGAAGGAGGTCTTGGACTAGAGTTCAGAGTCTGATCAGATCAGTTATAGGTATTTTGTACTTTTTGATTTTTGTACAGTCATGGCTTTTCTTCTGTGTTCTTTCTGTCAGCCATGTACTGTATTTGTAGATGATTGTTTTGAGGAAAAGAAAAATATAGATGAATTGTTCCGCTGCATTTGATGTTTCATAGTAGCTATGTGTTATCTGTTTTGAGTTGAAATATTTAGAAGAATCAGTTCCGAAGCAAATTCCAAAGTCAGATCCTGGTCTGTCTGTTCGTTAAGCTGGTCGCGGCCCGGTGCGGGCGGGATCCGTCTCGGGTCGGGTCGTGACAGATAATGCATGCAAATCTCTGTCGCATCAATGATAAGAGATCTTCTGTGCACCATCTCCCTACTAGAGTCGACAAAGTCAGAAGAAAAAAAGGCGTGATAATTTTTATCAGAGAGATCACAACTATTTATTTCAAATGGCTAAATGATAGCTAAATTGAGTCTGAACCATGCTCAATTTGACTTGATTCGAGTCGATTTGAGTTCAATTTATTCGAATAAATTTGTTTTATATTATTGAACCCAAATAGTTGCAAATTCGAGCCAAATTAAGCTCAACGAGGCTCCATCGAGTTGGTCGTGTTTGATTAAACATAGCTATGTTTGATTTGATCTAATTCGAGTTCAATTTAAGTTCAATTGGGACAAGTTGAGCCAATTTAATAAAATTGAACTTGAATAGATGCAATTGAACCTGAATTGGCACCGACTTGAGTTGAATTAGGCTTGATGAAGTTCAATTAGCCTGCTCGGACATGCTCCATGGGAAAATCATACCAAAATTGAGGTCACACTAGTTTTTTTAGAGGTCACACTATTGTTTTGTTTGGAAAATTTAAAAGTCATGTGATCCCTTTATGCCTAACAATGAACTAATTGTAATATATTTCTATTATTTTTTTCTTTTTCTTAACAACATTTTATAGTTGTCCTTGAAAAAAAATTGTCACTAATCATGAGTTTCTTCTATTTATTATTATGATTTTTTGTTCCTAAATTTGAACAATTTATGCATCCTTACTAGTCATGAATAAAAAACTTAATCCTTCAATTGGCCATTCCTTTATATCAATGCATATATGATTTATATTTGGCCCCATCTCCTTATATCCCTCTGAACTCGAGACTTCAATATATCACTATACACGCAAAAGCTAATCATTTTTTGCTCTTCATTGTGCATTACTCAAATGATTTGACATGCCCATAGTATGCTTGATGACCTTATTCAACCCCTCACTTGAGGCAATTGTGCCACACATGAGCTTAAGAAAAAATGACTTAAAGATTAATGCTATATTGGGAGGATTCATCAAGGAGTGGCTTCTATGATGTAGGAGATCCTCCGTGCTTGTCCTTGGAAGAGTTCTACTATGAAGAGAGCTTAGCACGAGTTGATAATGATACTGAAGAAAATAATGCTTTTATAAATGATATTCACTTTTCCCTTGACTATACAAAACTTAAAGGGAGCAAAAACTTTATAAAACCAACTAACCTAATTCAAATGTTCTAATTTCTAAAACGTGATTATAAAATGTGTTATCACTCAATTGTGATATTTTGATCTAAAAAATACTTTGAAGGATATTTGCCCAAATAAAAATATAAGGAGGATATTTATCCAAAAAGACCCATCATGAGCGATAACAAACTAAATATTCTATTATAAATCATAAGAACTCTTTAGGCCAATTTAGTTGCGACTTACAATAAACAAATATAAATTAAGCTAGTTGATGACATGTTTAGCTCTTAAGCATGATTACAATTTTTGTTGGCTGAAAAAAAGATGATATAAGTTGAGCATGAAAAGTTCGATTGGCTATATTTTAATTTAATTACATTATTTCTCTCATGATTATAATTTTTTAATTATGCAAAATAAGCTTAATCAATTTTAGCCCAATGAGATTCAACTTTCAGGCTCATGATGTAATGCTAAAAAAAGAGTTACATTAAAAAAAAAAAAACAGTTTAACCACAATTATGAAATGTATCTTATTAAAAAAAAAAAACAGTGGTTAATGTCGAGTTCTCTATTTCTTAAACATCTATACTTATACTGCTCAGTCTCTCTCTCTTCTAGACAATGAAATTCCTCTCACTACTCTCTCGCGACAAAATCATCGTGCAGAGGGCTATGGCTCTCATCGACAACGCCGCAGCAGTCGATGATCTCCTCAAAGTCCACGCCTTTCTCGTGAAGACTTCCTTCGACCACAATATGTTCGTGCTGGCCAAGTTCCTACGCCGTTGCTTAGAACGCGCTTCTGATGAAGCTATCATGTATGGGCGAGCATTCTTTGATCAAATAGAACTCCCAGACGCTTTTATTTGGAATACTATTATACGTGCCTATCTACTTGCTCGGAATCCAGGTGAATCACTGCGCCTATTTCGGCAAATGTGTAGAATTTCTGGAAGCATAGCTACCGCCGATAGTCACACATTCTCAATCTGTATCCAGGCATGTGGAAGATCGGAGAAGCTCATAACTGGATCAAGTATACACGCCCAGTCAGTCAAGCTAGGTTTTTGCTCCGATTTATTTGTGCAGACCGCCCTTGTAGACATGTACGCGAACAGTGAAGATATCTGTAATGCAAGGCGTGTGTTTGATGAAATGCCAGACAGAGATTTGGTTGTGTATAATGCGATGCTGGCAGATTATGTATACTGTGGAGATATCTCGGTAGCCCGCTTCCTGTTTGATGAGATGCCTGAAAGGGACTTGATTTCCTGGAATACCATGATTCATGGCTATGCCAAGAGCGGTGATATTGGTGCTGCGAGGGAGATGTTTGATGAAATGAAAGAGAGAGATTTGGTTTCATGGAGTTCAATAATCTCCGCCTATGCTCAGTGTGGTAAATCGAATGAGGCATTGATGCTGTTTCATGAGATGCAATTACATGGGGTTGTTCCTGATAAGGTCACAATGGTAATAGTTCTTTCTGCTTGTGGAGACATGGGCGCTTTAGGCATGGGCAAGGCCATCCATAGGTTGATCAAATGGCATGGAATTGCAGTGGATATCAAGCTTGGAACTTCTCTGATTGACATGTATGCTAACTGTGGTGATATAGAGAATTCACTTGGAGTCTTTTATTCTATGACTAGAAAGGATGCACTCACTTGGAGTGCTATGATTATTGGTCTAGCAAGCCACGGACTAGGAAAAGATGCATTGGATCTATTCTCAAAGATGATTTTGGAGGGTGTACAACCAAATGATGTCACTTTTGTTGGGGTGCTTAGTGCATGCGATCATTCTGGTCTTTTAAGTGAAGGAAAGGCTCATTTTGACTCCATGACTAAACTTTATGGTATCAAACCTAAGATGGAGCACTATGGATGCATGGTTGACCTCTTGGGTAGATTAGGGCTCATCAAAGAGGCTAGGAAGCTTCTAATACGCATGCCTTTTGAGCCAGATGCAGTTGTTTGGAGGGCATTACTGGGGGCATGCCTAATTCATAAAAATGTAGATATGGCAGAGGAAGCTATAATAAATCTTATCAATTTAGAGCCTCATGTTTATGGGCATTATGTGCTTCTGTCAAATGTATATGCTCAGGCCAATAAGTGGGATGATATGGCTATAGTGAGGAGGACCATGAGAGGCAAAAGCATTCTGAAGGTTCCTGGATGCAGTTTTATTGAATTAGAAAATGTTGTTCATGAGTTTGTTGCTGGTGATAGATCACATCCAAAGACCAATGAGATCTATAGGATGGCGGAGGACATTATTGATCAGGTAAGGAAAGCTGGTTACTGACCAATGGGTACATTAACTAACTTTAAAAGGTGCTGATTGCCATGTTTTTTCAACACAGTGAGTGTTGTTAGCTTTCTTCAATCTTCTGGGTTCCTTCCAAAGTCTTTACTTTTGCATTGTGAAGAATCTCCATGTATGCGAAGTTTTTCTTTTGGCTTTTAAGCTTATTTATTTGAGCTATGAGTGACAATTCGGTTCAGAGACCATAACAGTTTCTCCATTTTAATAGAAAGGAGTGCTGTAGCAAGGATTATTGGTGATGCGAAATTTCTGTTGGAAAGGTATGCTAAGAATATTGTAACAGTATCAGATTGAAGTCGGAGCTAAATTTCTTACTTCAGAATGATGGAAAATTTGATTCGTTGACAAAACGCATCTTGGAAGGTAAACAAGATGCCCACAAAGGTGAGGAAATCGTGTCATTTGTTAGAAGTATTAAATATTCTTTAACTGAAACAAAGAACTTCCCGTGATCCTAACATTTAATTTTTATTTGTGAAGTATTAGGTGAAAAGAACCGAAGAGAAAATAAAAAAACCTCAGCAAAGATCACCCTAATAATGCCGTAGTGGAGAAAGTGAATTTCCAAGCAAGCATGATTGCTTTTGAAATTATGGTTAAAGCTGTCGTAAGCAAACATTTTGATAGGAGGGAAGGCCTCAAGCCAGGTAGCTTTATTAATGTGCTGTTCTTTTAATGAAGGAAAGCAGGTGTTTTGTTGAGCCGCAAGATTTGATATGTATTGTATGAGGTTGAAAGTCATGGTTTGTTAATCCGTTCTTTGAGAAAGCAACACCAATGATTGAGGAGCACCTCGTCTCTATGGCTTTGATTTTGGTAAGAATTGAATCAAATGGCAAAATAAAGTTTCTTGTAACCATTGACCTATGGCCGAAGTACTATCCAAAAAGAATATTATGGAAATGTGTATGAAAATCTAAAACTTATTTTATAGATTTACTTTGATTATCTTTCACTTGTTATTCTTTCTTATTGAATGTATTTTCTCTTTAATTCTTAGTAAAATGATTTGCTTCTCATATAAATATATAAGTAGGGATGCTCGAGTATAATATAAATCTTCAAGAAATGTATTTCTCTACATAATTTTTTTTCCTATCTTACTCTCATGGAGCTCGTTGAGGACCGCTGTCACGTGTGATTGGAGAGGAGGCCACTGTTTCTTGCCCATTCTCTTGCTCTCGCATGTTCAATCCACTTCTTACCCACATCTTTTTGCCTTTTGGCTGACTCCACTATCACTATTTGTTGCATTGGTAGTTTGCATATCGTGCACAAATTTGTTATCCTTATCGTTGGATGGTTGAAGTGGAGGAATGCATCGGGCTTATTGTGCGATAGAAAAGTCCCCCTCAAACTTAAGGGAAAATTCTATAAGATGGTGGTGAGACCTGCAATGCTTTATGGTGTCGAATGTTGGCCATTAAAAGAGAAGCATAATACTAAGTTAAGTGTTGCAGAGATGAGGATGCTTAGGTAGATGAGTGGTTTGACCCTTAGAGATAGGATACAAAATGAGCATATACGTGAAAAGGTTGGAGTAGCTCCAGTGGAAGATAAGATCAGAGAGAGTCGTCTTAGATGGTTTGGTCACATTAAACGGAGGCCTTCCGATGACCCGGTTAGGAAAGTTGAGGTATTAGATTTGGCTTATGTTAAGAAAGGTAGAGGTAAACCTAAAAAGACTTGGTTAGAAAATATTAGAAATGATCTTTCTTTATTAGATTTAGATGAGAATTTAACTTTTAACCAGACACAATGACGAAAAAGGATTCATGTAGCCGACCCCACGTAGTGAGACAAAGGCTTGATGTTGTTGTTGTTGTATCGTTTATCTTTTCTCTTTATTATAAGACATAATTATCCATCTAATCATTTGAACTGACATATCATTACCACTTGATTTGGATTGCTTATGATGTAATAAAAAAGAGATTCTTATTTAGGGGATTGCTTTATAAAAGACTTGTCATTTATGAGAAAGAGTTATAATTTTTTGTTACCTTTTATTTTCTTTCCTTATTGTTATTTTTTTTAGATGTTTAAGTCTTTTAAAATAAGATGATACTTATATGGTGAAGATACTTTATGGACATTTCAAACAATTACAACAAAGCCTGCCTCTTCCTCTCTATCTTCTCATGTGGAGTCTCTCATTCGACCCCTCTCTTTAACCTCCTTTTTCTTTTCTCTATGGACTCTGTACCAAGGAAGAATCCCAAAACTCATTCAACTTCATTTGATCCTTCTTAATTGCTTTCAAAATCAAATTGGCCCGTTATAAATGCAACACATGAGTAGTAAAGTTTTTCTCTCCTCATTTTCTCTCTCTAGATGCTCTCTCATTATTCATGTGCGCTTGATCCGCTTTCATGCCCCCTCTTTCCTTTCTTGATTTTAAGGTCCTTTTTTTTTGCATGCTAAACGTCATCTCCTGAAAACCTAAACACATGCTTCATAATATTTATGGTTTAAGGCTCTAAATATCGTGTCTTGTTAATGTTATTGAACTATAGCATATTTCTAGTTAATGTTTTTGGATTATATCACATATTTGTGTTTTATATTATGAAATCTGTCCTTGACCTAGATTATTTAATGTGAGATGAAGTATGAGCTGGAGCAAGACCAGTGCTACGGATGACCCTCAAGCTGCAGATTTAAGGTAATTTATTTGCCCCAAACAAGGAGATGATGATGATATTTTCACTTTACATATAAAAATGCAAACTAAGGCACATTTGTTCTATTACTTGAGGATAAACTATAGACATGAAATGAAGTACCCTTATTCTTGCCATATTTCCAAATGGCGTAATTTCCATGTGTAGAATATGATGGAAATGAATCAAATGAGGAAAAACATAAAGTGGAAAACAGAAATCGCACCAAATGTTTAGAAAATTATTGCAAAGACCAACCACCAAAAGAAATTTCATTAATTCTTTTTTTCTTTGAAAGTTTCAAAAATACATTTTGGAAACCATGTCACCGAGAAATGCCAAAAAACAATTGTAATGATGGTATTTTGCATTACTATGTAGCATCCATGTATATCTCTCTGTGAAAATCTCATATTGTTGGAAAACCATTAGTGTTCGAAGAAGAAATGAAACCTTACGGTGATGCATTTGCGTGGAATGCTATCATTGCGGCATACACCCCATCCTTATTATTACTAAGTACATCATGCTTTCCTTTTTCTACAATCTTCCCATTTTTAACAACTGCAATGAAACTGTTGTTCTTAATTGAAGTAAGTCGATGGGTGACTGTAATTGTCGTTCGATTAATCATAATTTGATCCAATGCATCTTGAACAACTTTCTCAGATTCTGCATCTAGAGCACTAGTTGCCTCATCTAGAAGTAAAATCTTTGGCTTCTTAAGTATGGCACGTGCAATTGCTATTCTTTGCTTTTGTCCTCCTGAGAGTTGAACTCCTCGTGCTCCCACCATCGTGTCATAACCCTACATATATTTTGTCAGCATTATAAGTGTTTTACTGTACAAGTTGAAAGCTAATAAGAATGTATGTATGTATGTTTTTTTTTTGGGGGGGTTCAAAACTAACTCTTTTTAAGAATAAGGAGCATTTATTTGGGTGGTATATACCCCTCTTCTAACTAAAAAAAAGAGGAAATGAGCAATTTTAATATTCTTAAGATTCATTACTGCAATGTCTATTTTGTAATATATATATATATTTAATTGGATGAATCATTTCTCCATTTTGTTAAAAATAAATTTTGGGTAAATTGTTCCTTAAATTTTTTACCAAGAGACAAGTAGGCCAATTCCCTACAAATGTTAAATTCCAAAGCAACTCTTGTCGCATGTATGTTTCACATCAAAGAGTCTCTTAGAAATCTCTCAAATAGCAGGTCTTACATCTTCCTTTGGAAGATGACTAACTATTTTGATAGGTCTTACGACTTCTGCATTTAGAAGTGGCATGAAGGTGGGCTTTACAACCTAACCCTATAAGCAAGACGACCCGAATGTTATATTTAGGGTTAGGTTACTTTTACCTAGAGATTTATGCTAACGCATTAGCTAAAATTAGACTTACGATCTCTATTAGAAGTTGTCAGGTTGTGGGTTTTAAGTTTTTTTAATAGAGTTTGAAGTTTTTTTTTTTTAATAGGCTTTGAGAATTGACCCATTCGATTAAATTTATTGTCAACACGACCATCATCGGGGTGACGTGAAAGTCAATTTAAATGTTTGTATTTTATAGAAATTTGGGAGGTATTTTTTTAGTTTAGGGTCCCCTCAGGTTGAGATTTTATGCCAACACGACCATCATCGGGGTGGTTTATATGATTGATTATTTGAGCCTTGTCAACTCTATTTACCCGCTAACAGAGGATCGAATTCAATTATTGGCCTCATGATTTATTATACGAATGCCAATACCCGATATTCTTTTATAATACATTTTATTTAAATAGCCTCTGAAGGTCAAATGTGAACTTCAAACTAAATATCCCAATAGATTTGTGATTAGGCATTCATTTGTTAATTCTAGTCATGTCGACTCCAATCGTTTCAAAGAGGATGAAACTTGAATATTTTACTTTCGCAACATTCTCGGACCTTTGAATTAGGAGTTCAAATGTGATGATCGAAGCACATGTGAGATTTTTTTTTGATATATGAACTGCTAAGAATTTTTTTCCAACGCTTATAATCTTCTTGGAAGTCTTCAAGGCATACTTTCTATAAACACCAACTTGTGAGTTATTAACCAATAAAGAGTTTTCTTCAACCTTCGTGGTCAATCATTAGACCAATGTACACATACAATGGGATCACAAGCCAATTTGTACACACATGCTTGCATGTGAATATTCCATATTGCATTTGGATTGTCATGTTCTTGCCAGACGGGTGGTTATTCTATTTTCTTGATTCATTGGCTTCTTATGTTGGCGTAATCCCTTCTGTTATTCTAAAACAAGCATTATCAATCATTCAAGATCCAAGAACCCCTTCAAAGAAGCAATGATGTATTCTATTAGCAGATTTCCCTCTATCAACATGGTTTGAAATATCTTCTTTTTTAGACGCTCTTATATGCAACATGGAGTGGTGAAAATCTAGTTTAGGCTTCCTTGATTTGTGTATGGTTGCAGAGCTAGGGATTTGATTGGTGCTTGTGGAACTTGTTATTGGAGAGAACTCATCTCTAATTTAGAGTTTTGTGTTAGGTTCAAAATAAATAAGCTAAATTTTAGCTCACTTTGTTTATCTTCAACCTTAAGTTTCTCTTTCATAAATATCCAAAATTTTTTCCTAACATTAGGTTAATAATTGTCTCTTGAGATTTTATGAGGTACACATGTTCAATATCAATAATAGTTAGCCCCTTTTTATTAATTGATATGACACATAATTAATTTAATTCATCATTTTATTAAATGACAAATTTTATTTAAAATTGATTATGTTGGGGCCCTTTATTATTTAAAATTTTGGCAGCCTCCCGACGTCCTCTTCCGACGAAAGGAGGTTGGTAGGGCACTTTCCCTTTCAAATCCGCCCAACCAGATAGATATTTGACGGCCGAGGGCTTCATGACGTTGATTGGTCCTGACATAGGTCTTCGCGCTTCAATTGTGTGGTAGTAATACATGTTAATTTAATTTAAAAGTGCTATATATTATTTCCTGAAAATATGTCATCCTTCCAACGCCCCCTCCCCGCGAGGGGAGGTTGGGAGGACACTTTTCCTTTCTAATCTGTCAGTTCGGACAAATATTCAACAGCCGAGGGCTTCGGGAGAATAATCAACCAAATTTGTCTTCAATCTTCGATTGACTCGCGATACCCGTTAATTTAATTTAAAAAAAATGATATATTTTATTCCCCTTGAAAATTCAACATACTTTTGGCACCCCTCCCTGCGAGGGGAGGTTGGGGAGGGCACTTATTCTTTTGATTCACTCGATCAGATTAAAATCGAGGATCATATTAAAATCGAGGATCGAGGGCTTCGAGGTAAGAATCGACTGTCGAATCAATCTTCGGATCTTCAAATTGACGATTGTGGTGTCTTCCTCTTTTTTTGCTTATTATTATTTCTAATAATAATAATAATAATAATAATAATAATAGTTATTGTTATAACTATAATCACATATATAATCCTCCCTTCTCTGCTCACATTTTCAAGAAAATAGAGATGGGCTTGGGCATATGATCGGACACAGGCAGAGGAATGCGAACGATAAGAACTGTTCACGCGGTTCTGCTTGCGTATGGGGCAGTCAGGAGGCAGACCCGTTCGGGGCTTGACCGTGGCAGTCGGAGCAAAGGCCGGATCAAGGTTTTACTTCAGGTTCGATTGCGGTAGTTGGGTGGAGGTTGGCTCGGTGCTGTGTGCCACGATTCGGCCGTAGATGGGGCGGAGGGATCAATCAGGTAGGTGTTTAGGACCAGTGCGGCTAAAGGCGTGCAGACGAAATGAAGGCTTCGACTATGGGGTCGTTCGTGTGGAACCGAAGGGAGGCCACATTCAATGCAGACGGGATGGTGACACGAGAGTAGGAGGAGATCGAGAGAAAAGAGCGGGCTTCGTCTTCTATCCATGAGTTTGACTGAATCGAGTGAGGTATCTTCTATTTATTCTATGCTTGTGAGGGAGTTACATGGAGAGGAGTGGGATCTTGGTTTGTGATTAGTTAGAGGTCAACATTTATTTGGTAATATTTTCTCACAAGTGTTTTATTCTTCATTTTCCGGCTTTTGTTCAGCCATCCTTTCATCCTACGATTTATTGTTCTTATGTATTCCTTGGGAGATTATGATGTTTTCTCCTTTGACTTCTGTTGCTCATGCCATTTTACCCTTCTCATCTTTGTTGTTAATTATGACAATTCCTCGTAAATGTTAATATGGTTTTGATAAAACTATTTTAGACATAGGTTATATAATTAAGTTCATAATTACAATTTTAAATAGTCAATCTAGATTAACTATGTTCTCATTATAAATATCATAGTGCAACAATATTAGTTGACTATTGTAGTTCGATACTATTTTGTACGTAATTGTGATTGATTGAGCGCTCTTATTATTTAGGATCATTTGGTTGTCGTATATGTTGTTGCCCTTTGGATCTATACTAAGCTTGGGATTCCAGCTTTGCATATCAATATAGGTAACTTTTATTATAAGAGAATAAATATAACCTTCTTTATTAGGGATGTTATCTTTAATGTTTCGAATATGTTGCTTGAATATTTAGTAAATTGCTACTTATATCTTATTCATTCATGCCATTAAGTTTAGTTTGCCTTGTACATTCATAAAAAAATTAATTTTCATATTGAAATGTTATATGATTTGCATATAGTTTTACAATGTTGCTTGATGCATAAATTCAAATATATTGAAAGGCTTCATATAATGGCAACTTGTTTCACGCGAACATATATTGATTTATATGAAGTTAATCTTTTGCATGCTAATTACATTATATGGAGATGAAAGAAGTCTGATTATATAGCTACTGCAGTACTTGTTATTACACTTTCTCAAGACATGCATAATGTGTATGCTTATGTGTGATAGTTGTAAATGTAAATGTCAGTGGTGCCCTCTTATTGATATGATTGGCTAGCCAGCCGATGCATCGATAGAGTTAGGACTCTCTTGGGGGCATTAGACTCCACTAAGCAGGTGAAACCCTTTGTCCTGTTTAGGGTATCTTGGCAAATCGAATATGCATATGTATGTATATGCATATAAAATGTGTCATGAATCATGATAAATGGCTAATGAACCATCTCTAGATATATAAATATACCGGATGTTGTTGCACATGGATATGTTAGCATATAAATGCATTGATTATTGTTTTTCATATCATGAACATTCTATGTTGTAAGTCATCGTTGAATGTTTGGCCTTCTTTATCATCATATCTTGTAATATTATTCTAATATAATTTTATGATGATATTTATTATACTGATGTTGCATTATAATGTCTTTTTTATTATTCATATTGCATGTCTTGTGCTTTGCCATTTATGATTTAACAAATATAAGTTATCTATTGAGTTTGCTCAACAAAATAATTTAAGATAACTTTCTCTTAATATATCCTAAAAGATTGATTAGTGGACCGCCACTATAGGAACATATCTTTTAGCAATAGCTATTTACTTGAATCAACAACTATGTCGAAGTTGTAATTCTTTATTTTAGACTTTTATTGAGTTATGGGATGTAGTTGATTTATTTATTTTCTATTTGTTGATGTTTTAGTTTTTCTTGATGAAAGATTATTAAAGATTTTGTTGATACAATAAACTTTTAGTTCATATATTTTTGAGCATTCATTTACATATGTTCATATATGAATTTTTTTTCTTTGGAATACAAAATGCTTTAATTGGCCTTGACTCTTAAGACCTCTCTTTAATTCAGAATAGATCTCTTCATCATATCTCCTGTTGTCAGAGAATACTGTCTTTTGGACATTGTGTGTGACACCATACAAAACCTCTTATTTATTTGAGGGACCTACTTGTGAATTTAATGGATTTAATTATCATCTAATTTAAGACGATGAACATAAATGTATCATATCCATAGGACTATTAATCAAGTTTGGTTATATTAGAAACAATGCAAAACCGTACGAAAAAAGGGTGTAAGGAAAAAAAAACAATCAAGTTGGTCTAATTCCAAGTCAAGTACTACTTGATGAAGGGACTTTTAATTACTGTAGGAAAAAATGTATAGAGAAATGAAGTTGCACTTTTTTGTGGAAATTGTTTTTAGGGGAAAATTGGATGGTAAAGGAAAATGGCCTGAAACATAATTGATTAGGTAAATATGCAAAAGAATTATTAGATGGATGATTACAGAAGAAGATAATGTAATGTGATCAAACCTGCTGCAAACTACATATGAAGTTGTGTGCATTTGCTAACTCTGCGGCAACTATGATCTCAGCTTGTGTAGCTTTCCCATCTTGATTACCATAAGCAATGTTGGCATGGATGGTATCATTAAACAAGACTGGTTCTTGACTTACCAGTCCCATTTGCTGCCTCAACCATCTCAGTTGAAACTGATGGAGGTCTATTCCATCTACTGATATATGTCCTGAATCGGGATCATAAAATCGTTGTAGCAATGCTATTGCTGTTGATTTACCACTCCCACTTTCTCCTACTAATGCAATACTCTGTCCAATAAACTGCATTTTGTAACTCAAACCGTACCAAAAAAGAAAATAAAAGAAGATGACGAAACTCATCCAACTTTTTTTAACTAGTTTTGTCTAATTTAGCCTGTTACCTTTCCAGCTTGAACTTCTAAGCACATGTCTTGGAAAATTTGGATATCAGGTCTTGTAGGGTACCTGAAGCTAACGTGGTTAAATTTGATATTACCCTTAACAACTTCTAGGGTTTTTCCAGAATCAATGCTTGGGTCTATTTTTGATTCACGGTTAATGAGTGCAAAAATAGAAGCTGTAGCAGCTCTAGCTTTACTGGAATCTGGGCCTTGGGAGTTTGATTGAAAAATTCCTACTGTTGCTATGACCAGGACGTAGAAAGCCTGCAAAATTTCATTCCATGGAATTAAGCAGTAGATGAACAAAATTATTGTGGCGACATAGGGATCATAAACGAGCATTTTGTAATTCAAGTTGGAGGAAAATATGCATTCCATTTAAATATATCAAAGATAAAAAGCTTATAATATTTTGCTAAATAAATTGAAATTGAAAAGAATGCCTTTTTCCATTGTGAGAGCCAAACAGTTATTACCTTAGGGTATAAATTTTCAAAGAAAATAACATGTTACAAACATAATGATTTACACAAGTGAATTAGGGAGTTCTATACAACTTTTTGGTAAAATTTATAGAAAGAGAAATGCTTGTCAAGAAGAAAAATTTTCACAATGTGAAATGAAATGGCATAACTAAGGTGCTTTACTCATATTCTTTTATTTCATAAACATAGAGTTGATGAAAATAATATACAAGAAAGCTCATTACAAAGAATATATCCACTTTCAGTGGTTGGAAAGATAAGTTTAACATAATTTAGCAGGTTCTGTAGTCATCATTGAGTCGATAGCGAGAAAAGGCATCATGAAATAAGACAAACCAATGCAACTTTTAGATCTTAAAGAAAAAAAATTTGTCCTTCCTCTCCTTTGAATCTAAGACAAACAGTCAATTCCATTTTGATGCTACATGCTCTTTTTCTCATACCTTATTATTAATTATAAAGAAAAATGCACACCTTATTTTTCTTGGAAGTGTACAAAAGTTCCCAATTATGCGCATACATAATTGCTATCATCATTAGCTTTACGTTGACGGTTTGGGATGATAAGCTTTATGAGTCTTATTCTCCCTTCTCTCTTTTTTTTGTTGTTGTATCATGAGTTATCATTAAGGCAATAAAAAATATTAAGAATAAAATATATTAAGAAAAGTAGTCACTAAAAGGAGAATCTAAGCCTCATATGATACAAAGTGATATATTCCATTGTAGAGTCCCCATGAGATATTGTCTCTAGCTATAGGGGAGAGCTCGCTTAAGGTTTGCGGTGTTTTAGGTGGAGTTCCCATGAGCGTCACAATGACTTTGAATCTGTGATTTTCAAAACAAGCCTTATGGACATCTTCATTGTAACACCCCAGAATCAAATTTGAAAGAATTGTCTTTTTATATTTTTAAGAATATACCAGATGTTTTATAAATCATTAATATAAATAATAACCAGTGAAAATATTTAAAATCATATACATCAAAATATTTTACTATTTATTCATCTAAAATATCATTTACACTATCCAAGAGATTACTCTATCACTAATCTATAACAAGCTCCTGACTATAAAAGAATAAATGGAAACGCATAACAAAATTTAAAGAAAACCTGAGGATCTTTGACATGACCTCTTTCTGACAATAGGTGGTTTGATGGTTACTTTAAAGCTAAATTAAATGAAATAGAGAATAGGGATTTTAGATTTAGAATGACATTTCTTTATGCACGTGTAAATATGAAAATTGCAATGGGCAATCTGTGAAGATAGGAAGATCAGAAAGGCCTAGGGGTTGGTTATACATTTTGTTGAAGTCAGATTATGATATCTAGTTTATTTAGATGCGACAAAAGGTAAAGCCTGATAATTTTAATGCTGTACGTACCCTAAAGACTTTCTCAAATGTCGACTTCCCATCATGAACCAGGCGAGCTCCCATATATAAGATGGTAGCATAAGCACTATATAAGAAAAGCTGAGAAATCCCAAAACCGATGCCACTTATGACTCCTTGTCGAATCCCCAATCTCATGGGATCATCACACTTCTTTTTGTATAGTTCAACTACCTTTTCTTCAGCTGAGAATGAAACAACAGTCCTTATGTTTCCCACTGCATCATTGGTCACCTGGCTAGCCCCCAAAAACATGTTCTGCAACAAACCGGTTCCAATAAAATTAGATGTTAGTTTAAGTACTATGCCATTCATGGAATTCTCAGTATAACTTTTAGGTATGACGTTAATGCTAAGAGTTCTTAATGTTTTTTAGAGGCAGACCTCTGCATCTGCACTGAATCCTTTGATGAACTTTATCTGAATCCATGCATTGAGACCAACTAGGGGGACCACTCCCAAGACAATGAGAGAGATCTCCCAACTGGCTGCGAAGGCAATGATTAAACCAGCAATCAAAGATGCAGCGTTCTGAACATACAGACCGAGTCTATCACCGACAATACTTCTAACTTTAGCTGCATCAGTGGATAATCTTGAACCAACTTCACCACTGAAATTCTCAGGATCATCAAACCAGGCCATCTCCATGTTAACAACCTTCTCAAAAGTCATCATTCTTATCCTCCTTATCAACTTGGAACCAGCTAAAGCAAAGAAATATGACCTTGCTTGTACTGCTAATAGAGAAACTACTGCAATTACCAAAAACATTAATGACCAAAACTTAGAATCCTTCTTCATCTTATGTGGTGGCTCATAGAAAATAACCATCATGCTAGAAAGCATTATTCCTAGAACGGGAAAGACAACTCCATTGATGATTGCAGCTACCGAACCAATCAACAATACTGGAATCTCTGGTTTGTTTAGGCAAACAAGCTGGCGGAGCGGCACATCATTTGTTTTATCATCAGGAATGGTAGTTTTGAGCTCCTCTGATGTACCCCCCTGGACCTTAATTTCTAATGGAACACCGAGACCTATTTTGAATGAGTAGCGGCGGCTACTACCCCCCAGGCCCGGGGATGATTCTTCAGGTTCTAATTTGAATGTATGGTGGCGGCTACTATGAATAAGAGATGATTCACCCAGTTCTACATTGAATGAGTAGCGTTTGCTGATTTTCCCTATTGTTGATTCTCTGCTAATTTCCTCTTTGAATGACATGCGGTGACTCTTAGATCTTGTTTCTTTAAATAAACTATTTGTTCTGTCCTCAAGTACAGATGTCTTATCGGAACATCGGTTCATCTTCTGTAGTTTTATCAATTTGCTGTAAGCTCCATTTGGATTCTTCACAAGTTCAGAAGCTGAGCCTGATCAATGCAGTGCAGAAAAAATCAGTTTAAATTACTGCCCGAGATTTCACAATATTAAACAGAATAACTACATGTTCTATTATATTTGGTTAGACCTCCTTGATCAATTATCAAATGTTTTCAAATTACAAGTCATACCTTTTTCAACAATGGACCCTTGATGCATAACTGCTATGGTATCTGCCTTTCTTACTGCACTCAATCTATGAGCAACTATAATAGTTGTTCGGTTCAACATAAAGCTATCAATTGCCTCCTGCACAATTTGTTCAGATTCGACATCAAGTGCACTAGTGGCTTCATCTAAAAGTAATATTTTTGGATCCTTCAGTATGGCTCTTGCAAGTGCTATTCTTTGCTTCTGTCCTCCAGATAGTTGAGAACCATGCTCACCAACCATGGTATCTAGCCCCTGACAATATTAAAAAAAAAAATCAGTTACTATCCCTTACAGTTTCACTTGTCATAATTATACGCATTGTTACCTGAGGCATCTTGTTAATGAATCTTGAAGCATTAGCTAGCTCCGCAGCTGCTCTGATCTCTTCAATGGTTGCATTATCTTTGCCATACGAGATGTTTTCCCCAATGGTTGAGGTAAAGAGAATTGGCTCTTGGCTCACGATCCCTATTCTCCCCCTTAGCCATCTAAGTTGGAAGTGTTTTATGTTTATTCCATCAATGAGGATTTCACCTGCCTGTGGGTCATAAAACCTTTCAATCAAACTTATTAATGTTGACTTCCCACTACCACTCTCTCCAACCAATGCTATAGTGGTGCCACTGTGAATAAAAAGAGAGAACCCTTGGAATATTTGTTCATCTGGTCTGGTTGGATAGCTGAAATAAACTTCTTTGAATTCAATATCACCGTGAATGTCATCTAATTGTTTACCCGTTGAGTCATATGCATCGATCTCTGGCTTTCTGTTGATAATCTCAAATATTCTGTATGCTGCTGCTTGTCCGGCTGAAAATGCTTTCAAGCATGGAGATGCCTGACCTAAAGCTCTGCAAATCTCTAGACGATAAGTCTAGAGTCCAAGACACCAAAGAGAACTCCAAGAGAAACAATAATCAAGCATAACTCTAATCTTAATTTTCATCTTACTTAAGGCATGCAATTAAACAATAGAGCCAAAAGACTAAAAAGCCCATGCCGCCCCCTCCTTTGACTCAAAGTTTGAATTTGAATATCAAGTGGACCCTACCCTTCCCTCTCTCCTTTGCCGCCGCCCCCTTCCTGCTATAAACCCAAACCGGCCCCATAGAAGGGTCCGGCTGGACTGGTCCACTAAGGACCGGTCTAAAAAGGTGTTGCTATCACTGGTCATTAGTTATAAGGTTGCCTATGGTTGTTATTGCGATATTTATAGGTTTTCTCAAAAGCCATTAACCAGCATGGTTGATATTGAGACAGTCCTTTTCTTTGATGAGTGAGGGTTTATTTGGGTTTCGAGAAGGGTTGATGAGTATCTTTTTATTGCACATCATAATTGTAGCTTCTTTGTCAGTGGTTTAGATACTCTCTCACCCCTGATGGATGTAGGCTTATTTCAGTGGAACCATATAAATTTTAATGTTATCTTTTTTTTTTTTTTTGACGCTTGATTTCTTTTGCAACCATTTTGTGGTGCATCATATTTTCTCCTAGGTTGACACTTTTGCAGTGTAAAGTTAGGAACTCTATTTTGCTAACAAATGATAAATGCTTATATTATGTTTTTGGGTTAAATTTTTTAACTTAATATTGTTACTTTGAAACGCAGTTTCAAGCTGACTAGAATAAGGTAAAAGATCAAGTGCAGGTGAGTTTTCTGTAATGTGCCGTTGCTCTTCAGATGGCATATGTAATAATGTAAGAGCATCAACTTTAAAATTTGAGGTGTAGAGTTTGGTAGTGTATTTTCCTTATTATGTGCAGTTTCTCTTCAGTAACATAGCCATTTTTCTTCGCTCGAACCACTCATAATGTTACAAACAAATATATTATCATTGTTTGCTTTACTGCAAAAGGAACCTAATGTGATGTGAGAGCATCAACTTCAAAATTTGTAGTGTTGAGGCAGGTAGTGTGTATTCCATTTTGCAAGAGATGACATGTTACTTATGTTCTCTTTCCCTGTGAGTAGTTGTTACATTTAGTTAATGCCATCTTTGTTGCAAAAGAGACGAAACAAGTTTTGAATGTTTTCCATCTTTTGCTCGTCTTTATTAGCAAAATTTAATCAAACTGGAAAAAAAGGCAAGAAATGAATAACTTACAAAGCGCCAATCAGGACTGTGAAGATAACAGCAATGATATCTCCTCCAGTGTATCCTTTATTTAATATCAGCTTTGAACTATTCCACAATCCAAAAGCATAGCTACTGTAGTTAAAAAACAGTACAAGCCCAGCACCTAACCCAGTAGTCAGTCCCTCATAAATACAAGAAATATATGCACCATTTAAAGCCTTCTTATATTTCTGCATAGCAAGTTTCTCCCCTGTAAAAGATGCTACCTAGCAAGATCAACATCATATTTAGTTTATGAATGTATGATTTAGGTCTATTAATGCAATTTTCAAAGTACTGATTTTTTGCTTAATTTCATTTGCTACTTACTGTTCTTATTGAGCTTATAGTTTGTTCTACAATTTCTGAAGCTTTGATATATGATTTTTGTTCATTCGAAGACATCTTGGATAGAACAATTGCCATAATAGCACCGCAAACAACCATAGGTGGAATTGTAGACAGCATGATCAATGTGAGTAACCATCCTTCAACGAATGAAACAACGAAGGCAATAAGGAATGTTGATATTAGATTGATGAACTTTCCAACCTGTAAAATTGCAAATGATCGACAGAGTTACAGATTAATTCAAATATCTATTCTAAGTAATGTGCTACGTTTAAAAAGTTTATGAATAACACCAAAACCGTTTAGTTCTCAGTGCCAAACTAATCTCGAGTATTGAATTAAATGATGGCATGGCTAAAAATGTTCGGCATAGATGGTAAAAATAAATCAGCACAGATTTGTTTCTTTCATTCTTAGTTATATGCATATTAGATGAGAATGAATTCGGTAAGAATAAATACCTGCTCGCCCATGGCTTCTTGAATGAGGATGATGTCCCCTGACATTCTTTCGATTACTTCTCCTGTGCTTATTTCCAAATCAAAGAACGCAATCTCTTGTTTTAATATGGCTTTGAAGTAAATACTCCTTATTCTTGCTGTTTGCCTTTCCCCAGTGACCATCCAACAAGTTACCTCTAAAATTTATCAAGAAGAAACATTAATAAATTGTAGTTTTTGAAATTTAGTCTTAAAAAAAAAAAATTCAAATCAAGAACGTACGGAGAAAGGATGCAAGCCCTGATCCAATTGCCATGTAGAACATTTGCAGTGTCAGCTGCAAGCGCAAAGAGCTTAGTATTTCAATTAGTTAGTTTAAAGTTATTAATTGTTCGAAATTTTTATTTATGAGCACAGATAGACTTCAAGTGCTATAAATATCATAAAGAGGCACTAAAACAGTAAAACCTCAACAATTTTAAAATCAAATGCTATAAATACCATTCTCTCAAAGCATTGCGCTTATAATATACATTTTCTCATATTCTACTCTTTTTAATCTTATGAACAATACTTGTAATCATTTATAAATATAAAAGTGAGGCATAAAAAAACTTAGTGAGCATATCATGCTTTTAAATTACAATAACACGATATTGAGAATAATATGCTTTCTCATTTCAAAATATAAGATAATTCTAATTAAACATTTTAGACATGTTCATCAATGTTATGCATATTTTATATCTTTATCCTTTATCGTAAATAATATAACTCACAAGAAATACCGTCTAAAATAGTACTAATGAATGTACCCATTTTCCATTTCATTTTTTTTTATAACTTTTTTTCATTTATGTGCACGAGTACATTGCATTCCAACCAGTACCATAAAGAGGTGTTTTCCATCAATCAATCTTGCACATACAAACATATATATCTTGTCATTTCATTCATATAACATTCATTTTTAAAAATGTGAAATACATGTGAATTTTTATTTGATTCAAAATGGCCAATCATTGAATATGAGAAAGACAAATCAAGATTTTTCTTGCAATAAAAATTTAATAATAAAGTAACACTATCTTTTGATGCATTTAATTTAAGAGAAAAATAAAATTGTTATTATAATTAAAAGGTATGAGTACTCATCTCGAAATTGGATGCCTTAACAATTTGCTTTAATCACCAACGTCAGCTTAAATCCTATATAAATGCATTCTCATTGTATATTTGAAATATTCTCTAAATCTATTATTAATTTTTACTCTCATAAATTTATGAATCTAACAATTAAAATATTAAGTAATATTATTAATTTATTTTTATACTACATAAATTTCCTAGTTTATCTGTCTAATTACTTATTAAATATACCTAAATAGTTATCGTATTTAATTTAAAATTTGTTCTCCATGCTTTATCATTTAAATATGAATAAAATCATAATTTAATTATTATTAAATTAACCTATTAAATATACTCTCATTTTCTATGCAAATTATTTTTAACTTATCAGTATTTACTCTTCTAAATCTAATTTATGACTTAACATAATATAAGCTTAATTTATTCCCTATCTAATTTAATAGCTTATATATTGATATATCATCAAAAAGTATCTTGATCAAGCATGAATCTCAAAGCAAAATTAAGTTGGATACTTCAAAAAGTAAATTCATGACCATATGAACTCCAATTTCAGCAAACTTATAGTCTAACTGAACGTCTCAGAAATACGAACCGAACAATACCAAATTTAACTCAATCCGAGCCCAAATGAGTCCAAATCAAAGACTCGAAACACATTTGAAAGGTTCAAACCATAATTTGGATTACCAAACGGTTTCCAAACATGACATGCTTATATTTGAATCGAGCGGCTCGACGAGACAAATCCAATTAGCCCAAGATCAACAAATTTTGATATCATTAAGACATTCAAATGTCCAGTAAATAGTCCACGATCAAGAGAATCAACATCAGTCGTCCATTCAAACCACTCCCAATTTACCATTGATTTTCCTTCTATTTACATGTCATGCCATTCTCAAAATTCTATAAATAGACCCCTCACTTATCATGGAAAGAGGACCAAGCATGGAAGCGAGAAGAGAGATCGGAGATCGCTCTTGCCACTTAGCTCCTCCTAGACCACGACCCAGACTTCCGCCAGACCACTGCCCGACGTTGTACTTATGTAGGACCACCTCCTGAAGCCAGACTTCCACCGGACCACTGACTGACGCCCAGACTACCACTCGATGCTGGAATTTCGTCGGACAACCGCCTGACGCCAGACTTCAGCCGGACCACTGATTGATGCTCTAAATTCTGCTGGACCTCCAACTAACGCCTGAATTCCACCGGACCACTAAATGGAGCGGGACTTTTGCCGGACCACCGACTGAAGCTAAAGTTTCCTCTGGACCATCGAATGACGCCCGAACATCTGCCGGACCACCAACTGACGCCTAGACTTCCACTGATCCACCAATTGAAGCCTCGACTTCCGTCGTACCTCCAACTGAAGCCTGAACTTCCGCCGGACCACCAACTGACGCCTGGACTTCTACCAGACCACCGACTGATGCCGCATTTTTGCCTGACCACTGACTGACGCCCGGATTTCTGCTGGACCCCTAACTGATGCGCGGACTTCCACCGGACCACCAACTAACATCGGAATTATGTTTGACCACCAACTGACACCAGAATTCTACCAGACCACCAACTGACGCCATAATTCTAGCAGCTCGTGCTCACCGATAGCTACTTGCCCGATCATTTTTCCTCGCTTCTGCACCCACTCTCTTTGTCTCTTTCGTTTCTCCCTCTCATTCCTAATTTATAGGAAGGTAGAATCCCTTCCAATGAATCGACTTGTTCGCTTCATATTCTTTCCATCGTCTTCTGCGGCCGAAGCGACAGAAGCGTCGTACGTAGTCGATTTAGACTTCTCGCACGGCCTCAAGTGTTGAAACGATATGACCCTTCGACCTCTTTGTCTTAATGTGGCTCCAATTGTAATGAAAGCCCATTCTTTTGCTTCATCTTCTTCGACTTCTTCACGATACAAGACCTTGTTTCGGGGCATTACAATTTTGGCAGGAGTCATGCTAGAATAGATGTATTGGATTTGGCCTATATTAAAAAAAAGTAGAGGTAGGCCTAAAAAGATTTAATTAGAAAGTATTATAAGTGACTTATTTGTATTATATTTAAATGAAAATTGGACTCTTAAGACGGCACAATCGAGAATACTTGATGATAATGTTCTTGTTGTTTACTACTATTAAAATTATCACATCCTTTTAGGTGTAGATCCGACTCTTGTCATAAAATGATCTCAAATATAGCCTAAGAATTTCTCCTTACAGTCATCTGTCTGCACAGACTAAAGAGTTTGTTCTTTCAGTTTTTTTTAGCTTAATTTTTCTCCTCGCCGTTCTAGGAAAACAACTAGTAGGATAGCTGGAAAAAAAAAATTATAGTTGTACGTACCTTGGAAACTCTATGAACAACATCATTGACATCACCAGCTCCATAAGAATCAGTTATTTTCCCTCCTAGAAGCATACAGATAGGCATGGCTGCTCCATTGGCTATGGCTCCAGCTGTGCCGAGGATCATGAGGATTATGTCAATGGAGTCTGCTAAACCAAATAATCTGTAAAAGGGAAGAGAACTGCTCTTCTCCTCTTTTTTCTTTGCTCCTCTCTCTTCACCTTCTATGCTCGCCATCTCCTTCCTGAGAATCTGTTCAATCTACAGCAGCAGCAATAGATCAGCGCCTGCATATGCATATTTATGAATATGAACTTATGTTTGGTGAAGAAGAGTTTTTCAAAACGATAAAAGTAATTGATGCTTAGTTTAATAATGAGTTGAAGTTGTATACAGCAAGAAATAGTTTATTTTCTTATAAGATGCTTAATAAATGTCATAAGAATTTAGAAAATAAGCCAAAAATGACCTATCGAAGAGCATTTTTTTTTTTAATTTCAACTCTTATGTGATTTAATAATAGCTATGAAGTTTATTTTAGAACAATAATTAATTCATTTCATATAAAATAATGCAACAGATGAAATAAGAGTTTGAAATATGAACAAGGATATATATTTGATGATTAAATGCCATACTAATTGGATCCTTAATTTTTTTTAATTGCCAAAGGATTAAAATAAAAAGCAATATGTGGGGCCTCTCAAGTACTTGGGGAGTTTTAATCATGGCTTTGAAAACCGGACCGAACCGGCCGGTTCGACCGTGGACCGGTCCTAAGGCCGGTTCAGTCCTCTTAAGAAACTGGTCTAGCATCAAACCGGTGAAAACCGGTTTGAACCACCGGGTTCTTAAGAAATGTTTGGTTCAATTATAATATATTTAAATAATTTAATTTAATATAAAATTATATTTTTTAAATATTAAATTAACTTAAATATGATATATAATTTCAAATTTTTTTAACATTATATAAATTATTAAATACAAAGATATCATAACAACATGATTCATTCACCCCATCAGGACTCTTAACAATTGCATACAAGAAAATGTATATAAATATCAAAATATAAGCTCCTAAGTGATGTGGGGCTAAACAACTTATATTTTTTAGTTCCAACGACCGATCCGATTTTCAAAGCCTTGGTTTTAATAGATCAAGTTCCAAGGTAAATTTTGGGAAGACATTGAATTTGTATATAAGAAACTACCCAAAGATTTCACCCTTATTTTGCGATGACTTTATGATATGAGTTCTGATTTCATATAGGCGTAAGTCCCTATAGTTAGTTACCCCTCCCGATAACAAGAGAGAACTTTCGATTAAGGTTAGTCGTCAATTAAATATGTAGAGATACGTGTTATCTGACATATAGTAGCAGCATGACTTTAGGTATTAAAAATTTTAATATTTAAAAAATCAGAAATTACACCATCATACACTTAAAGTGAATGATGGGGGAATGAATGATGAACCCGATCAATGTCCCATGGTTCCGTCGTCCCGGGCTATCGTGGTCCCCGGTCTACTTAGTTAGAGGAGGTAGTAGACCCAAACTGACAGAATGATCCATGCTGGCAGTCATGGCCGGGTTGCTTCATCTAAATGTACATTATAGATATAGGGTGAATAGTTGTTTAAGGGGAGAAATTTGAATCCATCTTAGCTGATAGAGGATTTTTTGCCATATCAATTATATCTTATTGATTCATATCTCAAAGATTTGATGCACAGGGAAGCATACATGCTCTGGCCACGACCGTAATTTATTGGTTCCATTTGGAGACAAAAATCCTGTTTTGAGGGCCCCGGTCATAGCCATTCACCTACTGTGTCATTTAGCGGCGAAATTGCCAGGTAGAAAACACGTGCCACGTTCTTATTGACAGGAGATTGTTTGAGAATGAATCATATTGATATTTTCAACTATAAATTAGCTCTTCGTGATCTGAAGTGTATTTTAAATTTATCCATATTGATAACTATTGCAGAGAATTGATGGGTTTTATTTTATTTGTTTTGATAATTAATTTTATTTTTAAATATTTTGAATTTTCAGTGTTTTGGATTTTGATGGGTATTTAGGTGGTACTTTGAATAATAGAATTGATCCCTCCGGTTTAGATCTATATTTAACACTGCCATCATTTGGATATTTATGGGTAATTATATTTTGTTGATTGAACCCTGTTGACTTTGTCAGTTGTCGATAGAGGATCAAATTTAAGCTGGCTTTGCGCGTTTGTTGATGAATTTTCTTTCTTATAGATCGTGATGGCCTAATATGAACGTTTCAAAACAAATATTTCGGTCGTCGCTATAACCGTATATTTGATTTCAATTTGAATTCTTTGTTTAGTTTGGGTTCAAGTTCTCTGCTGTTCAAGTCTTGTTCAGGTCCCTTGTTCACTAGAAATTTTGCAGCCACTCGGCGTCTCCCCCTGTTTAGGAAAAATTCCAGGAGTATGGGCCTCCTGCCACGCTAGAGAAAAAAGTGTACGGTAAGCGTAAATCTTCAATCCCAGCACGTCCAAGAAAGACGTGTATGAGTTTTCAGGCGTGTATGAGTTTTCAGGTACCTATTTTGAAAACGCAGTTCTTTCCCCCGCCACGCCATGGGAGCGTGTATGGGGCGTACCCGTAGGCTCCACACCGGGTTCTCTTCCCTCTACGCTAGAGAAAATCAAGTATAAGATGTTTTTCGGTGCGCTGCGAATGTCGAATGTGGGATTTTTAGGAGTTTATACCTTTGCGATGACGACGCTAACGAGTGGTAAAAAAAACACAAAACATTCCCTTTTATTTTTTTATGGAAACTCTTTTTCACTTTTTTTTTAAAATCTTTTTTTCTATTTTCTCTTTTTTCTCTTTTTTGAAACTCTCTTTTATTTTTCTTTTCTTTGTCTCTAATTTTTTTTTATGATAACGGAAACAAATAATAACTATTTTTATTATGATTAATAATAGTTATAATAGTAATTAATTAATTATTATTATTATTAATTATAATCATAATTAATAATAGTTGTGATAATAATTAGCTACTAATAATTACGAGTAATTATAATTGATATTAATTATAATTGTTGCGTCCAGGAGTATTTGCGGCGGTAGAGAAATATAAAGTTTATCGTCTTAGCGTTGTACGAAAATCCGGCACGCAATCAGATAAGAGAAAGGGTCTAGCATTTATGAGACACCAATATTTTTACGTGGAAAACCCCTGAAAAGGGGGAAAAACCACGGGGCCTAGCCCAGTTTGAATGAATCCACTAAAATAATTCAATGCAGTGCAGAAAAATCAGTTTACAATTACTGCCCGAGAATTTCACAATATTAAAACAAAAAATAACTAAATGTCTATTATATTTGGGTTAGACTCCTTGCATCAATTATCAAATGTTTTCAAATTTACAAGTCATTACCTTTTTCAACAATGACCCTTGATGCATAACTGCTTTGTAATCTGCCTTTTCTTACTGGCACTCCAATCTTCTATGAGCAAACATATAATAGTTTTTCCCCGTTCAACATAAAGCTAATCAATGCCCCTTGCACAATTTGTTCAGATTCGACATCAAGTGCCACTAGCTGGCTTCATTAAAAGTAATATTTTTGGATCCTTCCAGATGGCCTCTTGCAAGTGTGTATCTTTCTTCTGTCCTCCAGATAGATTGAGAAACCATGCTCACCAACCATGGTATTAGCCCCTTGACAAATTAAAAAAAAAATCAGTTATATCCCTTAAGTTTTCACGTTCATAGATTATTACGCATTTACCTGAGGCATCTTGTTAATGAATCTTGAAAAGCCATTAGCTAGCTCCGCAGCGCTCTGATTTCTCTTCATGGTTGCATTATCTTTGCCATACGAGATGTTCCCCATCATCGGTTTGAGGTAAAGAGAATTGGCTTCTTTGGGTCTCACGATCCCTATCTCCCCCTCTAGCCATCTAAGTTGGAAGTGTTTATGTTTTATTCTCGGGTAATTCACTTGAGGAAACCTTGAATTCAACCTATGCTGTGGGCATAACTTCCCACCACACTACTCTAGGTTCCTTTCTCTCCAACCAATCACCCATATAAGTCGCCACTAAGGAGGTAAATCAACAAAGTACAGAGCAAAACCCTTGGGAATTATTTTTGTTCATCGGTCTGGTTGGATAGCGTGAAATAAACTTCTTCTGAAAATTCAAATATCACTGTGAAGTCATCTAATTGTTTTACCCGTTGAGTCATATTGCATCGATTCTCTGGCTTTCTGTTGATAATCTACAAATTATTCTGTATGTGCTGCTTTCCGGCTGAAAATGCTTTCAAGCGGAGGATGCCCTGACCTAAAGCTCTGCCAAATCTCTAGACGATAAGTCTTAAGTCCAAGGGACACCAAAAGAGGAACTCCAAGGAGAGAACAATAATCAAGCATAACTCTAATCCTTTAAATTTTCAATCTTACATTAAGGCATTGCCTAAATTAAACAATAGAGCCAAAAGACTAAAAAGCCCATGCCGCCCCCCTCCTTTGACTCAAAGTTGAATATTTGAATATTCAAGTGGACCCCTACCCCTGTCCCTCCTCCTTTGCCGCCGCCCCCTTCCTGCTTAAACCCAAACCGGCCCCATAGAAGGGTCCGGCTGGATGGCTCCACTAGGACCGGTCTAAAAGGTTTCGCTAATCACTGGTCATAGCTATAAGGTCTGCTATGGTTGTTTTATTGCGATATTTATTAGGGTTTTCTCAAAAAGCCATTATAACCAGCATGTCTCAATTGAGACATCCTTATCTTTAATGAGTGAGGGTTATTGGGTTTCGAGACAGGTTTATGAGTATCTTATTTATGTGCACATCATAATTGTACGCCTTTGTCAGTGGTTGATACTTCTTCACCCCTGATGGATGTAGCTATATTTCAGTGGAACCATTTATAAATTTTTCAATGTTGACTTTTTTTTTTTTTTTTGACGCTGATTTCTTTTGCAAACTCTTTGTGGTGCATATTTTCTTCTAGGTTTGACACTTTTGCAGTGTCAAGTTAGGAAACTCTATTTTGCTAACAAATGATAAATGCTTATATTATGTGTTTGGGTTAAGTATTTTTTAACTTTAATATTTGTACTTTGAAACTGCAGTTTTCAAGCTTGACTTAGAATAAGGATAAAAGGATCAAGTGCAGTTGAGTTTTCTGTATGGGTGGTGCCGTTGCCTCTCAGATGGCATTATGTAATAATGTAAAGAGCATCAACTTAAAAATTTGAAGGTGTAGAAGTTTGGTAGGTGTTTTTCCTTATTATGTGCCAGTTTCTCTTCAGTAAACATAGCCATTTTTCTTCGCTCAACCACTCATTAATGTTAACAAACAAATATATTATCATGTTTACTTTACTGCAAAAGGAACCAATTGTGACCTATGTGAGAGCATCAACTTAAATTTGTAGGTCTTGACAGGTAGTTGTATTCCATTTTGCAAAGAGATGACATGTTTACTTATGTTCTCTTCCCTGTGACTAGTTGTTACAGTTTAAGTTATGCCATTTTGTGCAAAAGAGACGAAAACAAGTTTTTGAATGTTTTCCATCTTTTTGCTTCGTCTTTATTGAGCCAAAATTTAATCAAACTTTGGGAAAAAAGGCAAGAATGAATAACTTAACAAAGCGCCAATTCAGACTGTGAGATTAACAGCAATGATATCTCCTCCAGTGTATCCTGTATTTAATACAGCTTTGAAACTCATTCCAACAACCAAAGCATAGCTACTGTAGTTTAAAAAAACAGACAAGCCACTCCTAACCCAGTAGTCAGTCCCTCATAAATACCAAGAATAATATTGCACCATTTAAAGCCTTCTATATTTCTGCACAGCAAGTTCTCCCCTGTAAAATAAGATGACCCTAGCAAGTCAACATCATCATTTAGTTTATGAATTGTGATGAATTTAGGTCTATTTAATGCATTTCAAAGTACTTGATATTTTTGCTTTATTCATTTTTGTACTATACTGTTCTTATTGAGCTTATCAGTTTGTTCTACAATTTCTGAAGCTTTGATATATGCATTCTTTGTTTCATTCGAAGACATCTTGGATAGAACAATTGCCATAAATAGACACCGCAAACAACCATTAGGTGGAATTGTAGACCAGCATGATCAATGTGAGTAAACCATCTTCAACGGAATGAAACAACGAAGGCAATAAGGAATGTTGGATTATTGGATTGATGAACTTTTCCAACCTGGTTAAAATTGCCAAAATGATTCGACAGGAGTTACAGATTAATTCAATCTCTATTAAGTAATGTGCTACGTTTAAAAAGTTTGATGAATAACACCAAAACCGCTTTCAGTTCTTGCATGCCAAACTAATCTCGAGTATGAATTAAAATGATGGCATGGCTAAAAAAATGTCGGCATAGATGGTAACCAATATAAACAGCACAGATTTGTTTTCTTTCATTCTTAGTTATATGGCATATTAGATGAGAACTGAATCTCCGGTAGACATAAATACCTGCTCGCCCATGCTTCTTGAATGAGGATGATGTCCCCTGACTTCTTCGCAGTTACTTCTCCCTGCTTTATTTCCAAATCAAAGAACGCAATTCTCTGTTTTAATATTGGCTTTGAAGTAAATACTCCTTATTCTTGCTGTTTGCCTTTCCCCGTGACCATCCAACCAAGGTTACCTCTGAAATTTATCAAGAAGAAACATTAATAAATGTAGTTTTTGGAAATAGCTTTAAAAAAAAATTCAAATCAAGAACGTACGGAGAAAGGATGCAAGCCCTGATCCAATTGCCATGATAGAATTCAGCAGTTGTGCGCGAAGAGTAGGTTCATAGTTAGGTATATATGCAATTTTTTGCTAAGTAGTTGACGGCAATCAAGAAGTTAAACGTTTGGTAGGATTTCAGTGTATCTTAAGCTATAACTATATAATGTTATGCATTAAAAGTTAATAAATTGAACAGGTACTTCAGTGTCAGCTAAATCAAAAAAAAAATAAAAAATATAATTTATAATAAAAAATAATAATTATATAATTATGAGCATAATATGACTATCAAGTACTATTATATCATAAAGAGCCACTAAGAAAAATTCCTCAACAATTTTAAAAATCAATGCTATAAATACCATTCTTCTCAAAGCAATGGCGCTTACATAGATATACATTTTCTCATATTCTTACTCTTTTTAATCTTATGAACATACTTGTAATCATTATAAATATAGAAAAGCGGTCAAAAAAAACTTATGAGCAATCTATGTTTTAAATTTACATAACACAGATATTGAGAATTAATATGCTTCTCATGGTCAAAATATAAGATAATTCTAATTAAACATTTTAGACATGTTCATTCATGTTATGCATATTCTATATCTTTATCTTTACGTAAAATATATAAACTTCACAAGAAAAATCTACCGTCCTAAAATAGTACTAATGAATGTACCCATTGTTCCATTTCATTTTTTTTATTAAACTTTTTTTTCATTTATGTGCACGCAGTACATTGCATCTCAACCCAGTACCATAAAAAGAGGTGTTTCCATCAATCAATCTTGCACATACAAAACATATATATCTTGTCATTTCATTATATATAACATTCATTTTTTAAAATGGGAAATACTGTGAATTTTTATTTGATTCAAAATGGCCAATCATTGAATATTGAGAAAAGACAATCATGATTTTCTTTGCAAATAAAAATTTAATTAAAGTAAACACTCATCGGTTTGATGCATTTAATTTAAGAGAAAAATAAAATAGTTATTATAATAAAAGGTACTGAGTACTGCATCTCGAAAATGGACTGCCTTAAACATTGACCTTTAATCCACCAACTCAGGCTTTAAATCCTATATAAAATGCATCTCTCCATGTATTATTTGAAAATATTCTCTAAATCTATTATTTAATTTACTCTTCTATAAATTTATAATTCTAACAATTAAAATATTAAGTAATTTATTATTAATTATTTATTATGCTACATTAAATTTCCCTGTACTATGCTGTTCTAATTACTTATTAAATTATACCTAAATAGGTATCGTATTATTATTTAAAATTGTTTTCCATGCTTTATCATTTAAAATATGAATAAATCATAATTTAATTATTATTAAATTAATACTATTAAATTCTCGTCATTTTCTATGCCAAATTATTTTAACTTATCAGTATTTACTCTTCTTAAATCTAATTTATGACTTAACATAATATAAGCCTTAATTTTTCCCTATCTAATGTTAATAGCTTATAATTGTTATCATTCAAAAAGTATGTGATCAAGCATGAATCTCAAAAGCAAAATTTAAGTTGATAACTTCAAAAATAAATTCATGACCATATGAACTCCAAATTCAGAAACTATAGTCTTACTGATACGTATCTTCTGAAAACGAAATCCGCGAACATTACCAAATTTAAACTCAATCCGAGCCCAAATGAGTCCAATCAAAGACTCGAAACACATTTGGAAAGAGTCAAACCATAATTTGGATTACCAAAACGGTTTCCAAAACATGACCATGCTTATATTTGAATCGAGCGGCTCGACGAGACAAATCCAATTAGCCAAGTATTCAACAAATTTTTGATATCATTAAGACATTTCCAAAATGTCCAGGTAAATAGTCCACGATCAAGAGGCAATCAACATGCAGTCGTCCATTGCAAACCACTCCCAATTTTACCATTGATTTCCTTCTATTGTACATGTTCATGCCATTCTCAAAATTTATAAATAGACCCTCACTTATATGAAAGAGGACCAAGGAACAGGAAGCGAGAAAGAGAGATCGGAGATCGCCTGCCCACTTAGCTCCTCCGTGACCACGACCCCAGACTTCTGCCAGACCCACTTGCCCGACGTGGACTATGTAGGACCACACCTTCCTGAAGCCAGACTCTCCACCGGACCACTGACTAGACGCCCCAGACTTACCAACTCGAGCGGAATTTCGTCGGAACAAACCGCCTTGAGCCAGACTTCGCCGGATCCACTTGATTGATGCTCGAAATTTCTGCTGGACCTCCAACTTAACGCTGAATTCCACTCGGACCCACTAAATGACGGGGACTCTCTTGCCCGCCACCGACTGAAGCTAAATTTTCCTCTGGACCATCGAATGACCGCCACGACCGAACATCTGCCGACCACCAACTGACGCCTAGACTTCCGACTGATCCACCAAAACTCGCTCCTCGTAAGCCACCTTCAGCTGGACCCCCAACTTAGCCTGACTGGACCACCAACTGACCGGCCTGGACTTCTTACCAGACCACCTGACCTGAGTGCCGCAGTTTTTGCCTGACCACTGACTGACTGCACCGAATTTTCTGGCCTGGACCCCTAACTGATGCGCGAACGTTCACCGGACCACCAACTAACGATCGGGAATTATGTTTGACCACCAACTGACACCAGCAATTTATCCAGACCACCAAACTGACGCCATAAATTTTTTTCTAAGCAGGGCTGTGGCTCACCTGATCAGCTACTTGCCCGATCAATTTTTCCTCGCTTCTGCACTCCACTCTCTTGTGTCTCTTTCGTTTCTCCCTCTCATTTCCTTATTTATAGGAAGGTAAGAATCCCTTCCAATGAATCGACTTGTTCGCCTTTCATATCTTTCCATGCGTTCTTTCGGCCCAAAGCGACAGGAAGCGTCGTAGTCGATTTAGGACTTCTGCGCCGCCTCAGTGTTGAAAACAGATTGACCCTTTCGACCTCTTTGTCTTAACGTGGCTCCAATTGTAATGAAAGCCCATTCTTTGCCTTCATCTTCTTCGACTCTTCACATACAAGACCTTTTTCGGGGCATCATTTGGCAGGAAGTCATGCCTAGAATAGATGTACTTGGATTTGGCCTATATTAAAAAAAGTAAGAGGTCAGGCCTAAAAGATTTAATTAGAAAGTATATTTAAATGAACTATTTCTATTATATTTAAAGAAAATTGGACTCTTAAGACGGCACAATCGAGAATTACTTGATGATAATGTTCTTGTTGTTTACTAACTATTAAAATTATCACATCCCTTTTAGGTGTAGATCGACTCTTGTCATAAAATGACTCAAATATAGCCTAAGAATTTCTGCCTTACAGTCATCTGTCTGCACCAGACTAAAGAGTTTTGTTCTTTCAGTTTTTTTTTAGCTTAATTTTTCCCTCGCCGTTCTAGGAAAACAATAGTAGGGATAGCTGGAAAAAAAAAATTATTAGTTTGTACGTACCTTGGAAACTCTATGAACAACATCATTGGACATTCACCAGCTCCATAAGACTCAGTTATTTCCCTCCATAGAAGCATTACAGATAGGCATGGCTGCTCCATTGGCGTATTGGCTCCGCTGTGCCGAGGGATCATGAGGATTATGTTCAATGGAGTCTGCTAAACCAAATAAATCTGTAAAAGGGAAGAGAACTGCTTCTTCTCCTCTTTTTTCTTTGCTCCTCTCTCATTCACCTTTCTAATGGCTCGCCATCTCCTTTCCTAGAATCTGTCAATCTACAGCAGCAGCAATAGATCAGCGCCTGCATATGGCATATTTATGAATATGAACTTATGTTTGGGTGAAGAAGAGTTCCAACAACGATTAAAAGTAATTGAGTGCTTAGTTAATAATGAGTTGGAAGTTGTATACCAGCAAGAAATAGTTATTTTTCTTATAAGATGCTTAATTAAAAGTCATAAGAATTTAGAAAATAAGCCAAAAAATGACTATCGAAGAGCATTGTTTTTTTTTAATTTCAACTCTTAATGTGATATTATAAATAAGCTATCGAGTTTATTTTAGAAACAATAATTAATTCATTTCATATAAAATATTGCAAACAGATGATAAGAGTTTTAAAGTTATGAACAAAGGATATATATTTGATGATTAAATGGCCATACTAATTGGATCCTTTTTTTTTTAATTGCCAAAGGTTAACAATAAAAAAGCCAATATGTGGGGCCTCTTCAAGTACTTGGGAGTATTTAATCATGCGCTTTGAAAACCAGACCGAACCGGCTCGTTCGACCGTGGACCCGTCCTAAGGCCGGTTCAGTCCTCCTAAAGAAACTGGTCTAGCATCAACACGGTGAAAAACGCGGTTTCGAAACCACCGGGTTTCTTTAGAAATGTTGGTTCCAATTAAAATATATTTAAATAATTTAATTTAATATAAAATTATAATTTTTTAAATATTTAAATTAAACTTTAAATATGATATTTAACTTTTCAAATTTTTTTACATTATATAAATTATAAATAACAAAGATTCATAAACATGATTCATTCACCCCATCAGGACTCTTAACAATTGGCATACAAGAAAATGTATATAATATCAAAAATATAAGCTCCTAAGTATGTTTATGGGGCTAAACAACTTTATATTTTTTAGTATTCCCAACAATTATATGCATGATTAGATACTTTTATGAGAATTTGTTGGAAAAAAAAATTATAATAAAATATTCAAATAAAAAATAATTCATAATAATTTTCAAAATTGCTAAATATATAATTAAAAATAATTACTTATAATTTTTTAAAATTCTAAAAATTCTCCTAAATGTGAAAATTAAAATGATATTGAAAAAATAAAAAAAATCTAAAAAACAATATTATTATGAACTTATAATATATTTATAATGTGAAATATTATATGATAATTATAGATGTTCAATTTTTGTTATATATTTGATAAATAATTTGTGTCACCTCCTTATTATAGTATTTAAATATAATAAATATTATTAGTTCATCCGCGTTCGAACTCCGGTCGATCAGCATCGAATTCGCTAACATCTTCTTCTTCCATTTCATTCACCGATCCGGTTTTCAAAGCCTTTTGGTTTTATAGATCAAAGTTTTCCAAGGGTAAAATATTTTGGGAAAAGACATTGAATTTGTAATATAAGAAACTACCCAAGATTTCACCCTTATTTTGCGAGGACTTATTGATATGAGTTTCTGATTTCATAGGCGTAAGTCTCCTATAGTTATTCACCCCTCCGTTAACAGAGAGAACTTTCGATTAAGGTTAGTCGTCAATCAGATATGTAGATACAGTGTTACTCGACATATAGTAGCAGCATGGACTTTAGGTATTTAAAAAATTTTAATATTTAAAAAATCAGAAATATACACCCATCAATACACTTTAAGTGGATGATGAAGGGGAATGAATGATGAACCGATCAATTGTCCCATGGTTCCGTGCCATGTCCCGGGCTATCCGTGGTCCCCGGTTCTACTTAGTAGGAGGAGTTAGGTGACCCAAATGACAGAATGATTCATGCTGGCAGGTGCATGGCCGGAGTTGCTTCATCTAAATGTACATTATAGATTATAGGGTGAATATTGTCTAAGGGGAGAAATGGAATCCACTCTTAGCTGATAGAGGATTGTTTTGCATATCAATTATATCTTATGATTCATATCTCAAAGATTTGATGCACAGGAAAGCATACATGCTCTGGCGACGACGTAATTTATGGTTTCCATTTTGAGACAAAAACATCCTGTTTGAGGGCCCCATCAATTAAGCATTCACCTACTGTGTCATTTGCGGCGAAAATTGCCAGGTAGAAAACACGTGCCACGTTTCTTATTGACAGGAGATTGTTTGAGAATGAATCATATTGATATTTTCAACTATAAATAGCTCTTCGTTGATCTGAAGTTTACTTTAAATTATCCATATTGATAACTATGCAGAGAATTGGATTGGTTTTATTTTTATTCTGTTTGATAATTAATTTTATTTTTTAAAATATTTTTTGAATTGTTCAGTGTTTTGGATTGATGGGTATTTAGTGGTACTTTGAAAATAGATTTTGATTCCCTCCGGTTTAGATCTATATTTAACACTGCCATCATTTGGATTTTATTGGGTAATTATATATTGTTGATTGAAACCCTGTTGACTTTGTCAGTTGTCGATAGGAGATCAAATTTAAGCGCGGCTTTGCGCTGGTTGTTGATGAATTTTCTTTCTTCTATAAGATCGTGGATGCCTAATATAACGTTCAAAACAAATATTTCGGTCGTCGCTATAACCGTATATTTTGATTTCAATTTCGAATTCTTTTGTTTAGTTTGGGTTCAAGTTTTCTGCCTGTTCAAGTCTTGTTCAGTCCCTTGCTTCACTAGAAATTTTGCAGTCCACTCGGCGTCTCCCCCCTGTTTAAGGGAAAAATTCCAGGAGTATGGGCCTCCTTGCCACCCGCGTAGGAAAAAGTGTACGTAAGCGTTAAAAATCTTCATCCCAGCACGTTCCAAGAAAGACGTGTATGAGTTTTCACGGTTACCTATTTGAAAACGCCAGTTCTTTCCCCGCCACGCCATGGGAGCGTGTCATCGGGGCCTACCCGTTAGGCTCCACACCGGGTTCTTCTTCCCTCACGCTAGAAAAATCAGTATAAAGAGTTTTCTCAGTGCGCTTGCGAATGTCGATGTGGGATTTTTAAGGAGTTTATTACCTTTGCGAGACGACGCTTAACGATCTGGTTTAAAAAAACACAAAACAACTTCCCTTTTATTTTTTTATGGAACTCTTTTTCATTTTTTTTTAAATCTTTTTTTCTATTTTCTCTATTTTCTCTTTTTTTGAAACTCTCTTTTATATTTTTCTTTCTTGTCTCTATTTTTTTTTATGATGACGGAAATCAAATAATAACTATTTTTATAGTATGATTAATTAATATGTTATAATAGTAATTAATTAATTATTATTATATTAATTATAATCATAATTAATAATTAGTTTGTGATAATAATTAGGCTACTAATTAATTACGAGTAATTATAATTGATATTAATTTTTATAATTGGTTGCGTCCAGGGAGTATTCCGCGCGTGTTAGAGAAATATAAAGTTTACGTCTTAGCGTTGTACGGAAAATCCGGCACGCAATCAGATAAGAAGAAGGGTCTAGCATTTATTGAGACTACTAATATTTTACGTGGGAAAACCCCCTGAAAAGGGGAAAAAACCACGGGGCCTAGGCCCAGGTTTGGAATGAATCACTAGTATTTGCGCGATTACAAATGACGGCCTTTACTTTGGTAGAAGTCTTAGAGCTTTGATGTAATCTTTATGGAGTACATTACATGATGTTAATACAAAATGGTCATTGTTACACATGTCGCTTTGTCGGAAGCGATCGGGTAGTCGAGAGGGCGACGGAGGGTCGGAAGACTTGTAGTCGGTAGGGACGTATGTAAGGAGGACCGTAAGTTGGCGAGGGACAGAGGTCGCAGAAAGACTGTAATCGCGCGGCGCGAACATAATCAGGAGACCGTCAGTCGGCGGTACGGACGGAGGCGGAAGAACTGTAGTCTGCGGGCGACATAAGTCAGGAGGACCGTAGTTCGGGCTGGCGACGGGAGCGTTGGAAAGACTGTAAGTTACTTGACGAGAAGATCAGGAAGGACACAAGCCAGGTAGAGTCCAACAATGAAAAAAAATTCATCTTTCGCGTAGCGTCCAGCGACAGCTCCGATAGACGGTAGAAGTCCGACGTCGGTAGAAACTTGACGAAGAATGTGAATGTCCCGACATCCGGGTGAGAAGGTCCGACGTCTGTTGGGGGCAAAGGAGACTCCGACTTCACCTTGGGCGGATTTCCGCGTCAGAGGAACTCTTGTTGCAAATTGCGGGAAAATTTCAGGGCATCACGTGAAGTTGGGAAGAATCCGCTTTCTCCCAATATCACGTCAGAACCCGGACTGTGATATGCGGGCAGGACGAAACTCCGGTGAGTGGTCTAGAGGAGGAGAGGATTCTCCTTTTCCTCTTTCTCCTCTTCTTCTCTTCTCTTTCTCTCTCTTTCAACTTTCCCTTTCCTCTTGTGAAGAATGAGGTTCTATTTAAGTTTTTCGTTGGAGTGGACATGGCTTGTAAAATAGGGTGTGAGATCAGGGGGCCGAATTGGCGATGGTCTTGAATGGACGGCCGATATTGGCAGGCCCATTTGATATCGGGTGCTCACCCACTTTGTTTCCCGATTTGCTCGCTCTTCTTTTGTGAAAGCCTTATAAGTAGAATGATGGTCGGAACTTCAGTCGATCTTGGTTGTCATTGGATTCTGTCTCGTCAGCTCGTCATCGATAATCATCGCACCGTATAAGCTCCGTTAAATTGAGGACCGTTGTTGATAACTGGCAAATTGTGGTTTGAACCTTCCAACAGCGCTTCGGGTCCTTGATTTGACCCATTTGGCTGGATTGGGGTGAATTGTTGTCGTTGGGTTGTATTTCTGAGCCGCTCAGTTTGACTATAAGCTCGCTGAAATCGGAGTTCGGTGCCTTTCCGGATTTAATTTTTGAAGTTTCCGGCGTTGGGTTTGCATCGAGATTCTGCCCAATCAAGATTAATTTCATGAATAACATATCAATAATAATAGCCAATCTTTAGTTATTATAACTAATAGTAATTATAATTATTAGTAACTATAATAACAGTAATTACTAGTTGCTACAAGTTAATTGATAATTTATAATTATTGTTAATCTCTATAACCAGTAATTGAGTCATAATTATTATTAATCAATAATAATTATAATTATCATTGCTACATTAATAGTAACAAATTACTATCATTATCATAATAATACAAAGCTCATGGAAATCTTAAGATTTATACTAATTTAACGAGACACAGATGGAGGTCAAGTAAGATAGCTTATTCGGTGGGATTCTGCTTTTGAAACTCCGGTCTGAAGAGCAGCTTGCGAATAGGTGAAATAGAGGATTGGGGGTCGCTCGACCTATATAGACCAGAAGAGATCGAAAATAGGGTTGCCAATGTGAACCGAGCATTTGCATGAGTTGCTCGTGGCTCGGCTCCGATAAGGGTCGATTTCATATTCGCTTGGTGAAGTACGCATGAAGATTGCAAACGACG